>NW_026575857.1:5000-28629 GCF_028641065.1 Leucoraja erinaceus | reverse complement strand
TGTCGAAAAGGAGTGAGGAGGGAGAGTGAGAGGGAGTGAGGGAGGGAGGGAGAGAAGGAGGGAGAGAGTGAGAGAGAGGGACAGAGGGAGGGAGAGATGGAGAGAGAGGGACAGGGATGAAGAGAAAGAGGGAGGGGGAGAGAAATGGATGGAGGCAGGAGGAGGGAGGGAGGGAGGGAGAGAGAGTGAGGGAAGGAGGGAGGGGGACACGGAGGGAGGTAGGAAGACACACACACAGACACACACACACTCTCACTTTCGCTCTCTCCCCCTCTCTCTCACCTCTCTCTCCCCCTCTCTCCCCCCCTCTCTCTCTCCTCCCCTCTCTCTCTCCTCCTCCCTCTCTCATCGTCGCTCTCCCTCTCTCTCCCTCTCTCTACCCCCCTCCCTGCTTCTCTCGCTCTTAATCCCTCTCACCCCTCTATCTCTCTCCCTCCTCGTCTCTCTCTCCCCCTCTCTCTCTGCCTCTCCTCTTCTCTCTCTAACCCCTCTCTCCAACTCTCTCTATGACACAGGCCATTCGGTCCACAATGAATGTCAGTGTCGAACATGATCCCAAGGCCAAATCCTATCTGCCTGCGCATAACCCAAATCCCTCCATTCTCTGCAAATCTATTGGTGTATTCAAAAGTCTCTGAAACACCACTACCCTATCTGGCCCGAAAAACATCACATACCATCACCATGGCAGCGCTTTCCAGGCACTCAGCCTTTGTGTATAAAACATGCCTCTAACATCTCCCTTAAGCTTTGCTCCTCTTAAAGCTCTTCCCTCTAGTATTTGATTTTTCTATCCAGGAAAAAAGGTTCCTGTTTTCTATTCTTCTGTCAGGTCGTCCCGCAACCTTCAGCGTTGCTGAAAAAAAAACACCGGCCAGGATAAATGTGCGGTGGCTACTGGGCAGAGTGATTTGGCAATGGGGAATAGCAGGACAGTTGTGAGGTAAAGAACCTTGTGACTATTTGCTTTGCAATTAGTCCAACCTTTGCAGGACTGGAAGCCGTGGAACAATTTCAAATTGAACTGTTACTGGCACAGTTACAGACTCTGGTCTTCACAAACTGTGGCTGGCGGTTGTGTTTATTGACCCAGTGTTGGATAGGTACATGGATAGGAAGGGTTTAGAACGATCTGGGCCAAACATGCGCAGTTGGAACAAGAGTAGATGGGGCATGGGCAAGATGGGCCGAAGAGCCAGTTGACACGCGGAATGTCTCTACTTCCCTTTATACATTGTGTTCCAATAACAACATTTATCTTCCGGTAAGAAGGACATACGATCTAACTAGTTTTGCCATTCCCAAAGAGGAACAACGTCACCCTCTCGGCGACCTGCTGATTTACTTTAACCCTGCAGGATATTCTCCGTCACTGATCCATACACTGCCACCGGCACACTTGTCGTCTGCATTGCGAAGTCAATTAGAGCAGCCAGCGAACACACGGAAATATCTCTCAATTGGATAAGTAACCAGCGGACAGTCAGAGTCAGTGGAGCGGATCCAACCCGGATCCCATGAGCTGTGTGTGCCACGTATCTTTTCATTATCTAACTGCTGATATGAATTGTTATTTCATTTATTCTTGAAACTCAGTAGTAAATGTCACTCGGAAATCCTTTCATTTCAGGGTATTCTTTGTGAACGCCACACACTGTCACATCCTTCGTTCCTTCTTTCGCAGTTAACTTGGTGACGATTGTGATCCTGTCCCGGGGAAAGTGCGGTCTCTCCAAATGCATCACTCGCTACCTGGTGGGAATGGCAGCGGCCGTCCTCTTGGTCCTCATCATTGATGTCATAATAAGGTCCATTGTTGAAATGTATTTCCAGCTGTCGTTCTTCACCATCACCCCCGTGTGCTCCGTCAACTGGACCCTGACCGGCGCAACACCAACAATCTCTGTCTGGTTCACCGTGGGGTTCACGTTTGATCGGTTTGTGACCATTTGTTGTCAGAAACTGAAAACGAAATATTGCACCGAGCGAACGGCGAGTGTTGTTATCGGAACGGTAATTGCTCTGAGCTGTTTAATAAACGTACCGTGGTATTTTACATTCGAATCAGTATATATTTCCGATAACAAACCCAGAGGGTGTGCCTGGACACAGTCATTCTTAACCTCACCTTCATGGACTTCGTTTGAGTTGTTGTACCGTACTGTCACATTTTGTCTCCCGTTCGTTTTGTTTTTGTTGGTCAATTCACTGACCGCCAGATACATTATAGTCTCTGGTAGAGTCCGCAGTTTGCTCCGGGGCCGCAACAGCGGAGAGAATGGCAAGGATCCGGAGATGGACAGTCGGAGGAAATCCATCGTTTTACTCTTCAGCATATCTGGCAGTTTCATCGCGTTGTGAAGTACCCTGTTGTACATGTTGTGGTTGAGCGCGTTTTAGGCGCTGAGTATTTCGCGGACAATGATCTTCAGAAAATTTCGTTAATGCTCCAGGTTCTGAGTACCTGCACCAACACGCGTATTTATGTCCTGACCCAGAGAATGTTCCGGGAGCAGCTGAAGACCATGGTTACATACCCCGTGATTTTCATTGTGAAATTAATCATATCATTGAAACATTAGTATTCGTAGTCTAGTTATAAATATATAGAACATTGAACAGATGTATACATCTTAAACCGATGTGTTCAGGAGTTATCCGGGTGTGCGACTTATATAACTCCGTAGCTGCCGTATACAACCAAGCGTTTACATGAAATAAATCAACGTCTGCAGTTCCTTCCTATCCAATGTGATCTCAATATTGTCCGGGTGCAGTAATACTAGATATTGTAAGTCACGGGACAACAGTGCGCTGTCACACCACCCTGTGCGTGAATCCCACAGGAAATAGGTTGTTCATAGTGACCCGAAATAAACTATTCTAATCACTTCCAATAACTGTCTCCTTGTCGCAGGGTGTCCGATGGTTGGGTGGAATGGTGGTGGGGACCGGGCTCTCAAAGGGAATATAAAATGTTCGTGTCCCCTGTAGCGTCTGTATATATGAGAATAATTAGAGTATATATGGATGTTAATAATGTGCATTTGTATGGATGCAGGTGACACAACCTCATCACAGCTGAGCTCACCCGTCTCTCTGGGGAGGAGACAGTGGTGATCGGTTCTCCTTCAGATGTGGGCAGTAGAATACCTCATTCGTCAGCGTTTGTCGACGTTGAGATTGATCTGTGGAGAAGCTGTGATTTGTGGAATGGTCGTTTTAAGTTTGGTCCTTTTGACTCTGCTGTGTAAGCACAGCGACATCGTGTGTCCTTTGTGCAAAGATCGTGGACGCTGGTTTGATTAATGAGGGGCATAGGATCACAATTAACGGGTCAAGCACAGTTAGATGGTGAATGGGGAGTTTGTGAATGCAGGCTTCTACAACTGGCAACATAAAGGGGAGGTAACACAACGTCATGGAATTTAGGATTTAGTACCAAATATTACAGCATGCGGTAATATGAGAAATCCCCGGGTGAGAATGTTAGTGTTGAGCAAATCGGACAGCATCCCTGGAGAGAGGATCAGGAATAATCTTTCAGGTCGACAGTCCGTGTCTGTGACAAGGACAGATCGGAATTCAGTCAAGTGGACACGGTGAATTTCTTCTTGTCAGAAGACAGCAGGTGAATTATGTCAAAAGGAAGGACAAGCCATGCTTGTCATCGCCATATAATCGGAGAGTCACACAACATGGAAACAGGCCATGCTGCCCAACTACCCCATGCCGAACAAAATGTTCTACCTACACTAGTCCCCCATGATCACGTTTGTCCCATATTCACCTCCCAAACCATTGTATCCTTGTTCCCATCAAACTGTATCTAGAATGTTCTATATGTTAAAAGGGTTGACGGTGGATATGCAATGGAAGGCATTTAAAGACTGCATGGATGAACTACAAAAATTGTTCATCCCAGTTTGGCAAAAGAATAAATCAGGGAAGGTAGTGCATCCATGGATAACAAGGGAAATCAGGGATAGTATCAAAGCAAAGGATGATGCGTACAAACTAGCCAAAAAAAAGCAGCATACCGGAGGACTGGGAGAAATTAAGAGACCAGCAGAGGAGGACGAAGGGCTTAATTAGAAAAGGAAAATGGATTATGAAAGAAAACTGGCAGTGAACATAAAAACTGACTGCAAAAGTTTTTATAGATATGTGAAAAGAAAGAGATTAGTTAAAACAAATGTAGGTCCCTTGCAGTCAGAAACAGGTGAGTTGATCATGGGGAACCAGGATATGGCGGACCAATTGAATAACTACTTTGGTTCCGTCTTCACTAAGGAAGACATAAATGATCTGCCGGAAATAGTAGGGGCCCGCGCGTCAAAGGAGGTGGAGGAATTCAGTGAAATCCAGGTTAGTCGGGAAGTTGTGTTGGGTAAATTGAATGGATTAAAGGCCGATAAATCCCCAGGGCCAGATAGGCTGCATCCCAGAGTACTTAAGGAAGTAGCTCCAGAAATAGTGGATGCATTAGTAATAATCTTTCAAAACTCTTTAGATTCTGGAGTAGTTCCAGAGGATTGGCGGGTAGCAAACGTAACCCCACTTTTTAAGAAGGGAGGGAGAGAGAAAACGGGGAATTACAGACCAGTTAGCCTAACATCGGTAGTGGGGAAACTGCTAGAGTCAGTTATTAAAGATGGGATAGCAGCACATTTAGAAAGTGGTGAAATCATTGGACAAAGTCAGCATGGATTTACGAAAGGTAAATCATGTCTGACGAATCTTATAGAATTTTTCGAGGATGTAACTAGTAGCGTGGATAGGGGAGAACCAGTGGATGTGGTGTATCTGGACTTCCAGAAGGCTTTCGACAAGGTCCCACATAAGAGATTAGTATATAAACTTAAAGCACATGGCATTGGGGGTTCAGTATTGATGTGGATAGAGAACTGGCTGGCAAACAGGGAGCAAAGAGTAGGAGTAAACGGGTCCTTTTCACAATGGCAGGCGGTGACTAGTGGGGTACCGCAAGGCTCAGTACTGGGACCCCAGCTATTTACAATATATATTAATGATCTGGATGAGGGAATTGAAGGCAATATCTCCAAGTTTGCGGATGACACTAAGCTGGGGGGCAGTGTTAGGTGTGAGGAGGATGCTAGGAGACTGCAAGGTGACTTGGATAGGCTGGGTGAGTGGGCAAATGTTTGGCAGATGCAGTTTAATGTGGATAAATGTGAGGTTATCCATTTTGGTGGCAAAAACGGGAAAGCAGATTATTATCTAAACGGTGGCCGATTGGGAAAGGGGGAGATGCAGCGAGACCTGGGTGTCATGGTACACCAGTCATTGAAGGTAGGCATGCAGGTGCAGCAGGCAGTAAAGAAAGCGAATGGTATGTTGGCTTTCATAGCAAGAGGATTTGAGTATAGGAGCAGGGAGGTTCTACTGCAGTTGTATAGGGTCTTGGTGAGACCACACCTGGAGTATTACGTGCAGTTTTGGTCTCCAAATCTGAGGAAGGACATTATTGCCATAGAGGGAGTGCAGTGAAGGTTCACCAGACTGATTCCTGGGATGTCAGGACTGTCTTATGAAGAAAGACAAGATAGACTTGGTTTATACTCTCTAGAGTTTAGGAGATTGAGAGGGGATCTTATAGAAACTTACAAAATTCTTAAGGGGTTGGACAGGCTAGATGCAGGAAGATTGTTCCCGATGTTGGAGAAGTCCAGGACAAGGGGTCACAGCTTAAGGATAAGGGGGAAGTCCTTTAAAACCGAGATGAGGAGAACTTTTTTCACACAGAGAGTGGTGAATCTCTGGAACTCTCTGCCACAGAGGGTAGTTGAGGCCAGTTCATTGGGTATATTTAAGAAGGAGTTAGATGTGGCCCTTGTGGCCAAGGGGATCAGAGGGTATGGAGAGAAGGCAGGTACGGGATACTGAGTTGGATGATCAGCCATGATCATATTAAATGGCGGTGCAGGCTCGAAGGGCCGAATGGCCTACTCCTGCACCTAATTTCTAATGTTTCTATGTTTCTATGTTTCTATAGTGCCTGCCTCAACTCTATCCTCTTGCACGACGTTCCATGGAAACACCTCCCTCTATATTGAAAGGTCGCCATCAGGTTCCTCGCTCACCGTATTCTCTGGTTGTTGTTTCCCCTGCGCCAAACTAATTGCATTCACCTTATCCTCTTTTGATTGTATACACCTCTGTAAGATCACCGTTCAGCCATTTGCGTTTCATGGAATACATTCCTAGACTGCCCTACCTCTGCCTATAGCTCACACCTTCAAGTCCGGGCCGCATGATCTGCACTCGTTACAGCTTAGTGGCAAGCTTGATAGAGCAGGGTGACCACAACTGAATACTGTAATCCAAATGCCGCTCACCAACGTCGTGTACTCCCTTCATTGGCTCCCTGTGATATCCAGGATATACAATAAAGTCCTCCTTCTTGTCTATAAAGCCTTAAAAGATTTAGGAGCAGCATATTTTACAGAGTCCTATTCGAGCGCTCATGTCTTCTGATGCTGGCCTTTTAGCAGGGACGGATATACTATGAGACTAATAGCCCCTGCTCCCGGGAGGGCTCCAGAAGCCACTTTCGTCCAGATATTCTTCCGATTTAAATCGCAATTCCGATGTTTCTGTTTTCCTAGAATTAAATCTGATTGTTCACTTGGACTAAACCCCTCGCCTTGACTAAACTTCACCTCACACATAAACCTCAACTCACCAAACCTTGCCTCGACTAAACCTCCCACCTCACACATAATCCCCGTCTCGACTGATCTCCGCCTCTTTCCCGCGGGGAGGGTCTGCAGCAGCCGTGGGCGGGGGAGCGGGGTTTGTACTCGACGTCAACGTCAACGTAAACGCCCGGGCGCCCCGTTCCCCACCCACCCGCTTTCTCGGGCAATGCGCCTGCTACGTTTTCCGCTATCGGCCCCGCCCCCCCCTGGTTGGAGCCGCTCCTCCAACAGCGGGGGCTCAAGGCGCAGATTAGTCCTGAGGTTTAGTTGAGGGTTATGTGTGAGGTGTGATGGGGTTTAGGTGTGTGATGGGGTTTATGCGTGAGGTGGGGTTTAGGTGTGATGGGGTTTAGGTGTGTATGGGGTTTAGGTGTGGGGTGGGGTTTAGGTGTGGGGTGGGGTTTAGGTGTGGGGTGGGGTTTAGGTGTGAGGTGGGGTTTAGGTGTGTGGGTTTAGGTGTGTGGTGGGGGGGTGTGATGGGGTGTAGGTGTGAGGTGGGGCTTTAGGTGTGTGGTGGGGTTTTAGGTGTGATGGGGTTTACGTGTGAGATGGAGTTTAGGTGTGAGGTGGGGTTTGGGTGTGAGGTGGGGTTTAGGTGTGGGTGGGGTTTAGGGTGAGGGGGGTTTAGGTGTGAGGTGGGGGTTAGGTGTGAGGTGGGGTTTAGGTGATGATGGGGTTAGGGTGTGAGGGGGTTTAGGTGTGAGGTGGGGTTTAGGTGTGAGGTGGGGGTTTAGGTGTGAGGTGGGGTTTGGGTGTGAGGTGGGGTTTGGTGAGGTGGGGTTTAGGTGGGGGTTAGGTGTGGGGTTTAGGTGTGAGGTGGGTTTAGGTGTGAGGTGGGGTTTAGGTGGGGTTTGTGAGGTGGGTTTAGGTGGTGGGGTTTAGGTGTGATGTGGGTTGGGGTGTGTGTGGGGTTTAGGTGTGTGGGGGGTTTAGGGGTGTGATGTGGGGTTTAGGTGAGGTGTGGTTAGGTGTGAGGTGGGGTTTAGGTGTGAGGTGGGGTTAGGTGTGAGGTGGGGTTTAGGTGTGTGGGTTTAGGTGTGGGTGGGGTTTAGGTGTGAGGTGTGGTTTAGGTGGTGGTGGGGTTTACGTGTGAGGGGGTTTAGGTGTGGGGTGGGGTTTAGGTGTGATGGGGTTTTAGGAGTGAGGTGGGGTTTAGGTGTGTGTTGGGGTTTAGGTGTGAGGTGGGGTTTAGGTGTGGGGAGGGTTTAGGTGTGGGGTGGGGGTGGTGTGAGGTGGGGTTTAGGTGTGAGGGTGGGGGTGTGAGGTGAGGTTTAGGTGTGATGGGTTTAGGTGTGTGATGGGGTTTAGGTGTGGGGTGGGGTTTAGGTTTGAGGTGGGGTTTAGGTGTGTGGTGGGGTGTAGGTGTGGGGTGGGGTTTAGGGGTGAGGGGGGGTGTTGGGGTGAGGGGGTGTGGAGGTGTGGGGTGGGGTTTAGGGGTGGGGTGGGTTTTAGGTGTGTGGGGTTTAGGTGTGAGGTGGGCTTAGGTGTGAGGGTTTAGGTGGTGGGGTTTAGGTGTGGGGTGGGGTTTAGGTGTGAGGTGGGGTTTAGGTGTGAGGTGGGGTTTAGGTGTGATGGGGTTTATGTGTGTGATGGGGTTTAGGTGTGAGGTGGGGTTTAGGTGGGATGGGGTTTAGGTGTGAGGTGGGGTTTAGGTGTGCACCACACACACACCCACACACACACACACCCACACACTCCCACACCCACACACACACACACACCCCACACACTCACCACCGCACACACACCACCCACACACTCACAACCCCACGCACTCACCAACCCACACACTCACCACCTCACACACTCACCACCCCACACACTCACCACCCCACACATACCACCATCCCACACACTACCCTACAACCCACCCCACACACTATCCCACACACTACCCCAAACTCTCACCATCCCACTCAATGCTCCACAAACTCGCCACCCCACACATCACCCTACACATAACTCCACCCCACACACTACCCACCACACCACCCAACACACATACCACCACCCCACACACCACCCCCCACACTACCCCACACACCACCTCACAAATTCGCCACCCCACACATTCACCACCCCACACATACCACGCACACGCACCACCCTACACATACCACCACTACACCCAACGTAATCACCGCCCCACACACCCACCACCCCACACACCATCCACACACTCACCACCCCACACTTATCACCACCCCATCTCAAACACCCACTTCACCACACATACTCACCACCCCACCCCACACACACACTTTACCGCACTCACACACATACACGCAACCTCACACCTGCCACACGCACACACACATCATCCCACAGACACAAGTGACATGTGCTTGTTATGAGGTACAGAGAGATATTTCCCCCCACGGACATGGTGGATTGACCAGACCATTGTATTAAAACGAAGAAGACACAACAATCTGGAGGAACTCAGCAGCATCTTTTGGAAAAAAAACGAAATGGTGACGTTTCAGATCGAGACCCGTCTTCAAACTGGTTTGGTCTAAGGGAAACGAGAGATATAGACGATGATGTAGAGAGATAAAGAACAATGAATGAAATATATGCGACAAAATAACGATGATAATGGAAATAGCCATTGTTAGCAGTTTGTTGGGGGTAAACTAGAAACAAGTGCGACATGGTTGGGAGAGGGATAGAGAGAAAGAGAATGACGGGATACTAGGTTAATACATCGATATTCATACCACTGAGCTGTCAGCTGCCCAAGCAAAATATGAGATGCTATTCTTCCAATTTGCATTTAGCCTCACTCTAACAATGGAGGAGACCAATGACAGAAAGGTCTGTGTGGGAATGGCCAGGAGAATTAAAATGTAAAGCAACCGTGAGTCAGTTAGGTTCAGATGAGGTTGGAAGAGGTGCAATTGAACCTCCGCCAAACCTGAAAAGACTGTCGCGGTCCGCGAACAGAGTCGAGGGAGGATGTAAAGGGACAGGTGTTTTATTATCTGTGGTTGCAGCGGAAGATACAAGGGGAGGGGGTGTTTGGGTGGGAAGGGACCAGTTAGCCAGTGAGTTGCGGAGGGAACGGTCTCTGCGGAAGGCGGAAAGTGGTGGACAATAGACAATAGACAATAGACAATGGGTGCAGGAGTAGGCCATTCGGCCCTTCGAGCCAGCACCGCCATTCAATGTGATCATGGCTGATCATCCCCAATCAGTACCCCGTCCCTGCATTCTCCTCATATCCCCTGACTCCCTTATATTTAAGACTCCTATCTAGGTCTCTCTTGAACGCATCCAGAGAACCCGCCTCCACTGCCTTCTGATGCAGAGAATTCCACAGACTCACCACTCTCTGTGAGAAAAGTGTTTCATCGTCTCCGTTCTAAATTACCTACTCCTTATTCTTAAACTGTGTCCCCTGGTTCTGGACTCCCCCACATCGGGTACATGTTTCCTGCCTCTAGCGTGTCCAAACCCTTAACAATCTTATATGTTTCGGTGAGATGCCCTCTCATCCTTCTAAACTCCAGAGTGTACAAGGCCAGCCGCTCCATCCTCTCAGCGTATGCCAGTCCCGCCACCACAGGAATTAACCTTGTAAACCTACGCTACACTCCCTCAATAGCAGTAATGTCCGTCCTCAAATGAGGCGACCGAAACTGCAAACAATACTCTAGGTGTGGTCTCAATGGGGCTCTGTGTAACTGCAGAAGGACCTCTTTGCTCCTATATTCGAATCCTCTTGTTATAAAGGCCAGCATGCCATTCGCTTTCTTCACTGCGTGCTGTACGTGCGTGCTTACTTTCATAGACTGATGTACACGGACCACCAGATCCCGTTGTACTTCCCCTTTTCCCCAACTTGACGCCATTTACATAGTAATCTGCCTTCCTGTTGTTGCTACCAAAGTGGATAACCTCACAGTTATCAGAATTAAACTTCATCTGCCATGCATCTACCCACTCCCCCAACCTGTCCAACCCATCCTGCATTATCACAGCATCCACTTCACAGTTCACACTGCCACCCAGCTTTGTGTCATCCGCAAATTTGCTAATGTTACTTTGAATCCCTTCATCCAAATCATTGATATATATTGTAAATAGCTGCGGTGCCAATAACGAGCCTTGCGGTACCTCAGTGATGGAGATGGGAAGATGTGACTTGTATTGGGATCCCGTTAGAGGGAGAGCAAGGGCGGAGTTGCGGGGTACTTAGTAGACAGAAGTGAGGGCCTCATCTATTTCTCTTGGGCAACTTATAACCCAGTGGCAAGAATATTGATTCATCTAACTTCAAGTAACCCCATCATTCCTTCTCTATCTATCCATCTCCCACCCAAGTTGCAGTAGCTTCTCGTTTTCACCTAACAAACAGCAAGCAATGGCATGTTTCCTTCACTATCGTTGTTGTTTTTTTGCATATATTTCATTCATTGTTCTTTATCTCTCTACATCATTATCTATATCTCTCTTTTCCATTATCCCTAACGAGTCTGAAGAAGGGTCTCGACCCTAAACGGAAACCATTTCTTCTCTCCAGGGATGATGCCTGTGCCGCTGTGTTACTCCAGATTGTTGTGTGCATCTTCGGTTTAAACCAGCATCTGCATTTCCTTCCTACACAGACCATTGTATTATGCTTCGTCTTCTTGCGTATGGCGTGCACAGCCTAAAGTTGTAAGACATCTTGTTCTATTTGATCTAATTTCATTGTGCACGCCGGGTTGATTGCATTGGTCGAAACAGGGCGGACCACGTGAAGGTTACAATCTTCCACCCCATTGTATTATACGCTTTATGGGAAGGCGCGGGAAACGCACAGCATCGCGACGAAGCTCCCACCTAAGGCAACGGAGGGAAATGTGCATTGAGCAGCAAGAGCACGAGAATGAGGCAGGAGCTCGGTCAGACGCACTGGAAGTATTGACACAGCTGGGGCTATAATCGGTAAACTAAACAGATAGAACATTTCTATTTCATTTGCCGTGAATTGACACAGGCAATGAACAACTACATCAGTTTATGATCCTCTTTCTGACCTCAAGCATCCCCCCTCCATACCAATTTAGAGGATATCTACATCCAGTTCAGTTTCCATGGTGCATAGACCGGACTGATGAAGGACTGAGCACTTTATATAAAGCAACAAGCTGCTGGGCTCCTTATGTCGAAAATAGTGCAACGTGATTTACCATTGGGCATTCACTGGTCTGACCATGTCTATGGAGCTAGTCTGTGATGAGACGGACCTTAGTCAGTGTGACAGCAGCGCCGGCGAAATCCCACTCAACAAAGAGAGGCATCGGCAGACAGACCGCTCCCCCTCGCGGCTGTCGTGGGAACGGCAGCTCTGCGCCGGCAGTGGCAGACCCAAGCATTCATGTTTCTGCTTGGGTCTAATGGGAGGCAATATAATAAATTGAAGCCTTGTTGGACAAGCAGGTACGGAGAGAGATAATAAATTGAAGCCTTGTTGGACAAGCAGGTACGGAGAGAGACAGAGCAGCGACACTAAACACCTTCTTTGCTCCCCTCACCCACTCCAATCTCATCCCCTCTAAACGTAGAGCTGCGCTGACTCTGAAACAAACCCAACATTGTCATTAAACCCGCCGACAAGGAAGGTGTCGCTGTGGTCTGGTAGTCTGAGCTCTAACGTGTTGATGCCAGCCGCCAGCTCTCGGAAATCTGCTCATATTTATGCATTGACCATGATCACAGAGCCGACCACCCAGCCACCATCGCCTAGACGGTTTCTAATCTCATCACCTATAGCGATCTTCCATCAACAGCCCCCAAACTTATCATTCTCGAGCACCGCACTGCGCTCATCTCTCTAGTCACCAAGATTCACTAACCATAGGAAACAACCTATTGTTTCTACACACTGTACATATCCCCACATACCTTCTCCACATATCTTACTCCCCTTCTCTTGTTAATTGCATGTATAGACGAGAAAGCTCACACACCCTCACACAACGCTTTAATTACGGTTAATTTATAGGACCCTGTCGCCTTGTAAGATCAGCTCTGACCCCTCTCAACCTAGCCACAAACCATTTGAAGCACTTCCCTTTAGAAGGCGATTCCGGGCTGTCAAACAGACAGACAGACATAAAAACAGCGTTGTTTCCACGAGTAGTAGCTCTGCTCAATAACTAAAAGTCTCTCGCCTTATTTTTATCAGGCATTTCGTTCATTTCGTTCGCATGTTTAATTTATAAGGTTTTATGATTAATATTTAATGATTTATGTGTCATTCTTATTTGTTACTGTATGTCGTGTCGTTCTTGCGCGCGGAGCATCAGGGCAGATTCCTTGTATGTGTACATACTTGTCCAATAAATATGAATTCATTCATTGATCCGTTCATCCATTCATTCCCATCCGACCCATTTACGCACCTATCTTGCACCCGGAATGTATTCCGATTCTACCTCGAACCGAGACTCAAATTATCTCACTCTCCTATAACTCTCCTCCGCCCGCTGCAACTTGTCCACGACCTGAACAACTTATCTTTGGACACTATTCACATTGTTTCAAAGTAATAGCTGTAGCAATGACGACTCGCATGGGCTGCAGCAACGATTGCCATTGTATCTGTTATGCCAAACAGCATTTGTTGTTGGACATAACAGTCCTGGGATGTCAGGACATTCATATGATGAAATATTGGAAAGATTCGTCTTGTACTCGCTAGAATTTAGAAGATTGAGAGGCGGTCTTGTAGAAATTTATAAAATTCTTAAGGGGTTGGACAGGCTAGATGCAGGAAGATTGTTCCCGATGTTGGGGAAGTCCAGAACAAGGGGTCACAGTTTAAGGATAAGGGGGAAATATTTTTGGACCGAGATGAGGAAAACATTTTTCACACAGAGCGTGTAGAATCTCTGGAATTATCTTCCACAGAAGGTAGTTGAGGCCAGTTCATTGGCTATATTTAAGAGGGATTTAGATGTGGCCCTTGTGGCTAAAGGGATCAGGGGGTATGGAGAGAAGGCAGGTACAGGATACTGAGTTGGATGATCAGCCATGATCATATTGAAAGGCAGTGCAGGCTCGAAGGGCCGAATTGCCTCTACTCCTACACCTATTTTGTATGTTTCTATGTTTCTATGTTTCTATGTTTCCACTCGCAACACTTGTATTTGTACGGATGAGCTCGTTGATTTCAGTAAATCCACATCTTCCACCCAGACCACAAATTCATCTGGCTTATCTCTGACACCACTCTTCACTTTCTTGATCTCTCTGTCTCTATCACAGGGAACAGAAATACGGCTGGTATCTACCACAAACCTACCGAGTCCCCACATTATCTGGACTACAATTGGTCGCATCCTGCCTCCTGCAAAGACGCTATACGGACTCGCAATATCTCCGCCTCCCCGCATCTGTTCGGAAGATGAGGCTTCCCGCTCTAGAACATTCTAGATGTCTTATTTCTTTAGTAAACATCGTTTCTACCTGCTGTCATGCATTACTCGTGGCCGGCATCGCCCCTATTTCTTGTAATCCTGCTCTCGTTTCCCTTCCCCCGGACAGAACCGGGAATCAGAGATTGTTTCCACGCTGTGTGACAATGACTGTGGTCAGTAAGTGTCATTTAAGGGCAAACACTAACTACAGCTACAAAACATGTGCACTATCGGGCCCCACATGCATATTGATGATTAAATAGTGCAGCACGGGAGTGGGCGCTTCGGCCCACAATAGTTGCACCGTAGATGGTGACACGTTAAACGGAGCTCATCTGTCTACAATGATCCATAGCCTATATACCTTGCAGTTCTAGGTGTCTATCTCAAAATCACTTCTACTGTCGTGTCTGCCTCCTCCACCTCCCCGGACAAAGCGTTCCACGCTCCCACCATCAGCTGAGTAAAAATCTGCCCTCGCAAATCTCCATTCAACATATTCCCCTCATATGACAGTTTTGCCCTCTAGTGTTGGGCAAGACCAAGCGTCGAATGGGTGACGTTTTCGCCGAAAACATGCGCTCAATCCTCAGAGTCCTTATGGTTCTCCGGTTGCTAAGCACATTAACACCGTCCCTTTCCCATGCTCTATTGCCCGAATGAGGCCACAGCAAATTGGTGGAACAACGACTCATGTTCCGCTTCTGTGACTGACAACCCAACTGAATGAGCATTGTATTCATAATTTGTAGGTAATATTTAATCTAGCCCCCATTACCTGGCACGTTTTGCTCCGCCCATGTATTAGCTTTCCCCTCACCCCCTGTCATCAGTCTAAACAGGGGGTCCCGAACGGAACATCAGCTGGCATGTTCTCCAGGAACGATGCTGGATCCAAAGAGTTATTCCAACACTTTGTAACTTTGTTTTTCTAAACTAGCTCCGACAGCTCCTCATCTCTACACCACTAAGACAGATAAATAGACCAGAATAATGTATTGTCTGTTAAATTATGTCATAACGTCTGTTAAATTGTTATTTAACATGGTTTATTTGGTCTTGGCTAAGGGACACGAGGGGGATTTGACACAGGAAATATGGATGATATGGACAAGGCTGTGCTTTGTTGAAATCCACAGCTTACATATTGGGGAAGCATGTTGGCAAACTATGGCAACACACTGACTGTACCTTAAAGGCCAGGTTTGGAGTGAAAATAAATAACATGGAGAAGTGTTTAAATTACAAGGCATGTGTAACTGGGGCAAAAATAATGTAAATCAGACAGTGGACAATAATACAGACCATACATGAAGAGAATGTTGAGTCTCATTGTACTCGTTCTCACCCAGCAAACAAATAACAATCATCTGTTTCCTTTATCATCGTTATGTGTTTCAATCATATATTCTGTATCTTTCCATATCATCCCTATCTGTCGTTTCCTTTCCCCTGGCGTTCATCTGGAGTAGGGTCCCGACCTGAAACGTCACATATTACTTTTCTCCAAAGATGCTGTCTGACCCGCTGGCTTTCTCCAGCTTTTTGCATCTACCTACATGTTACTGGATCAGGTTGATCAGCAGATCGAACGTGACAAGGATATGAAAATTATGTTTAGTCGGGAGGCTAAATCTCAACAGAGCCCGGTCTGTAAGGACGTCGAAAGCATGAACTGAAATCGAACAGTTGATTTGAAACGCCAGCAGTTTATGACACCCGTGAGGCGAAATCTGTTCTCTCTTTCCTCAGGTGCAATCAAACTGTTGTCTAGCGTCCGCTGTCCTTGTCAATGACGGGGAAATATTCAGCTCATTGTAAAGTTCACGAATGGTCAAACAATATCGGAATGTTTAGTGTCTAAAAATATCTGCTCAGATGTGTACACAAACTATCTTCTTCTTCTTCTTGTGCATGTCGTACACAGACTAACGTTGTAGGACAACATGTTCTATTTGATCTTATTTGGTTGTTCATGCCGGGTTGATTGCATTCGTCGAAACAGGGCGGATCAAGTGAAGGTTTCAATCTCCCCCCAACACAAAATATCAACATTGTATCATTGCTTCTCCATATTGGCTTCTCACCACACGCGGGCCCCAAACCTGGTCGATGGAGTCGAATATACTTGGAATTATTTAATGCACATGATGTGTCCTCACCTGCTGAGTTGTTCCAAGCTGCTGATTAACTGTTGACCTGAGGTCAGTCATGACTTTGATAAATTGTCCTCGTTTTTAACGTTCAGTGATCCCGAGGGAGTTGGACGTAGCTTTGTGTTTAAAGATTTAATCTGTTCGATTGTTTTGAGATAATGTACTGATGTGAGGTGTGAGTTAAATATGTTCCTGCAAGAAGACGATTGAATACGTCCAGTTATTTTGTTTCTTAGTGGAACAACAACATGGGCGGAAATCCAGGGGTTACGGGGGAGGGGAGTGGGGTGGAAAGGACAGGTCAACTCCATTTTTTGAGAGGTGGGGCCGTCCAATTGAACCTCTGTCTTACCCGGATTACTAACCAGTCAGCGGAAAGGCAATACGTGTTTGCAATCGAGGTGTTCACAGTGTACCGATTCATAATGAAAGGAGGAAATTCCGAGAAAAGTTACCTTCGCTGCAGTACGAAGTAACTAGGACGAGACACTAAGAATTATTGCAGTTAAATTTCACAAATACCACACTTCCATTCTGACTGGAAAGCACTGATGAGGGAGGGTGAGATGGCTATTCAAGAACGGTCTGAGAGCATTAAGACTATACCGAAGCATGGCAGAGGATCAGAGGACATTTTGAACAATCGGACGGTGGGAAAGAGAGCGGAACCGGACCGGACTGAATGCTAATGTACACATATGAATTAGGATTTGATAACAAGTACTTGTATTTGTAAAGTTAATGATTTGAATTGTTTTGATTTTCATATTGTGGTATATCAGGAATCAACATTGTAAATTGAAACCCCTGATATTTGTTCTGTAAGTGGGAAGAGTGGATAACAGGCATCAATTAGTTCAAGATGCGATATTGGAGGCTATTTGTCAATGTGGCTATATTGGGCGTAGATAATTGCCAAGATAGGGATTTTTTTAAATTATAAGGATTATAAAAATTATAACATAGAATGTTAGGACGATAATAAATAGATGTGTCAATGCATTTATCCTTCATTGCACTGTATTTAAAATGGCTAAAACCAATGCCGCCTGCTGAAACACATTTTCTAAAACAATATGTGTATCCATCAATTCTCCCTACACGGATGTTGCTATCTATGGTATTGATTTGATAGATATATATATTGATAGAGAGAGTACAGAAGAGATTTGCTAGAATGTTGCCTGGGTTTCAACATCTGAGGTACAGAGAAAGGTTGAACAAGTTAGGTCTTTATTCTTTGGAGCGCATAAGGTTAAGGGGGGACTTGATAGAGGTCTTTAAAATGATGAGAGGGATAGACAGAGTTGATGCGGACCAGCTTTTCCCTTTGAGAATAGGGAAGATTCAAACAAGAGGACATGGCTTCAGAATTAAGGGACAGAAGTTTAGGGGTAAAATGAGGGGGAACTTCTTTACTCAGAGAGTGGTAGCGGTGTGGAATGAGCTTCCAGTGGAAGTGGTGGAGGCAGGTTCGTTGGTATCATTTAAAAATGAATTGGATAGGCATATGGATGAGAAGGGAATAGAGGGTTATGGTATGAGTGCAGGCAGGTGGGACTAAAGGAAAAAAGTTGTTCGGCACGGACTTGTAGGGCCGAGATGGCTTAGAATCATAGAATCATAGAAATTAGGTGCAGGAGTAGGCCATTCGGCCCTTCGAGCCTGCACCGCCATTCAATATGATCATCGCTGATCATCCAACTCAGTATCCCGTACCTGCCGTCTCTCCATACCCCCTGATCCCCTTAGCCACAAGGGCCACATCTAACTCCCTCTTAAATATAGCCAATGAACTGGGCTCAACTACCCTCTGTGGCAGAGAGTTCCAGAGATTCACCACTCTCTGCGTGAAAAAAGTTCTTCTCATCTCTGTTTTAAAGGATTTCCCATTTATCCTTAAGCTGTGACCCCTTGTCCTGGACTTCCCTAACATCGGGAACAATCTTCCTGCATCTAGCCTGTCCAACCCCTTAAGAATTTTGTAAGTTTCTATAAGATCCCCTCTCAATCTTCTAAATTCTAGAGAGTATAAACCAAGTCTATCCAGTGTTTCTTCATAAGACAGTCCTGACATCCCAGGAATCAGTCTGGTGAACCGTCTCTGCACTCCCTCTATGGCTTGTTTCCGTGCTGTAATTGTTATATGGTTATTATATGGTTATATGGAAGAGACATTTTTTAAAGCAACATGACATTTAAGGTTAATGTTAACGCTGCGGAAAGACAAAGATGAAAGGCCACAGAGACATTGATCTATGATCATTTATTTCGACTACACAAATACTATTGTGTCACGAAAATATAAACGTCCTGTCAGTACTACGAATTATTGAAAGACGTTGGGTTCTCTTGGAGCGTTTCGCGGTTGCACTGAAAAAGGCCTTCAAATATCCGACTTGTTCCATGGAATCTCCCCTGATCTACGATCTGTTTAATTTTGTGTCTGTGCCTATCTGAGTAAAGCCAACTACTGGGTACGAGTATAGCACGAAATAGCACAACATTCCCTCCTACATTTCTCATGGACATTCATTCATATGAACATGTTTAAGGCATGAGTGTGTGAAGAGACGGCTCCCGAGTAAGAGTGAGAACAACACCGGGGTAATCCCGTTCAACAAATAGACGCAGCGGCTGACCGCTCCCCCACGTGGCTGCCGCGGGAAACAACAGCTCATCGTCGGCAGTGACTGCATCAGCGAGTGGACCTACTGCGCTGTTGACTCGTTGATCCGTGTGTTTCTGGTATTTCATGGCCGTCCGAAGGGGGGGGGGGGGGGTGCGGTGTGTGCGACCGCATCCCCCTTTTTTCCCCAGAGTAAGAAAAAATCCCGAGGGGAAAAATAAAAATCGGAAAATAAATCTGACCCGCGGGACAAGGGAATGCCCATTTCTCCTGGCCCCCCAGGGGGGGGGGGGGGGGGTTGTCTGCCCGCCCGGTCCAGCGTCTCCATCCGCGGCGTCGGAGCCTCACCAACGGCTTGCCTGGCGACCGGGAGACCGTCGTCCCGTCGCTGGGCGGGAGTGGCTGAATCTGAATCTGGCGGCTGTAACCCCAACCAGTGGTGTAGTCTAGTTTGTTGTAGTGGGTATACTGTGATGATTCCCTCCTAGCCTCTTCCACACCCGTCCTATAAACACCGCCACACTCACTGTCGCATACAGTAGCCTACAACCACCATAAGTCATTGAGATTATTCAACACTCGATATTGTCATCAGTTTCTAGGACAATAAACAGTCAAATTAAAATCACCATTAGGCACTAGCATCAAATAAACTATAAAGCATCAATAAATAAATAACTGTTGGCTATATAACCACTGTACTACTGTATATGTAACCGGCCTGGCCTCAGTACTAATGTGCTAAGGAGACGACTGGATACTTGAGTCTTTTGCACAGGACATTTATTGCTGCTGCTGCTGCGTGCTCTGTTTAGAGTTTTGAGACAAGAAAAAACAGAGTTAGTCATTTTTCAGAAACAATTACAACTCAATAAAATAAAATACCCTATATAAGCAACAATAAATGCAAAAATACAACATAAAAACATGTTCTTTAGAATTATGTTTCCCATACAAAAATACGTAAATAATAAATTAAAATAAATAAAACATATCAGCAACTGTTCTAAGACGTCTCACACTCATACTTAATACAGCAATCACACAGCATCACAAAATACACGTTTTCAATCACAATAAATCCTATGCAAATTACATCTGTTCAGTGTTTAACAGAGAAGAAAATCAGTACATCCGCAAAAACGACCAGCGGAGGGCACATGCCCATGCAAAATAAAACAAACACCACAATCCCTTCATTGTAAAAAAGTAACAAACAAAGTTGAATACACAGTTAAATGAGGGATATTTAGTGGAATACAAACACTTTTCCATACCTGCTACTGTAGCCAGTAAAAGGGATTTTGTCAACAATTGATTTTCACTTTAAATGTAGTAGCCTGCTAGTTTACAAAACTTTCCAAATTTGCTTGTACTCAGGCATCTGAGGTGTGCTCTACCTTCTTGTTTGCGTGGCAGAGCGATGGCTTCGTAACCATGTTGATACATATATGCTTGGCTCAAAATCATCATCAAATTGCTGACACTAGACAACAACATTCTAGATCTTTGGTCTGTGTACATAATATTCATCAGACTGAAGCCCTTTCACACTCTGCAGTGCTGCAAGGGATGGTCTGCATGCAGTGGATGAGTGGTTTGAGGCATTCACTTTCACTCTCTGGGTGCTCGATGAAATATCTCATTCCATTGACAGCTTGTTCTTGACAAAGATTGAATCGCCTGCACAGTCGTTTTACCTGTGACTCACCGCGCCGTATGCCAGGTGTTGATGGCCAGGTGCTTGAATCCAGAATGCTGAGATCATGAAGAATTCAATCCTTAAATGAGAGCCGCTTCTCCATGTTGTTGATCAGACTTTGTAGGAACTGCTTTGTATTGATCGGCATGAGCTTAGCATTTGACTCCAGGGACACTGATCCAAACTGTCCCAAAGCCTGTGCTTTCAATGCTTCCTCCAATTTCTCTCCTGGAGAATCTTTAAATGATGCCAGCACTCGGATGGCGCGTTTCAGCAGCTGTTCTGCTCTTAAAAGTGTGATTGAATGGGCTTGTAATTGCTGGGACAGGTTTGAAAGTTCTGATAGTGCATCATACATGAGTCCAAGGTCACAAAGAAATGTCTTGCTTTGCATACGACGTGCCAGGCCTCTGTAGGTTTGCCTCTCTTTGCCGTTTCTTGTTTGGTCTCCTGCAGCATTCTCAAAGTGTCTCTTAATTGAATAACCTTTAATAATACTTTACAGGAAATTACAGTGCCACAACAGCTTCAAGACAGGCATAACACCACACATGTCCACAGATAGCTTCAATACTTAATAAGTTAAAATACAATGAATGAATACTAAAAAAATCCAACATTATTTTTGTGCATTATAAAACCTTATAGCAGCTGGTATACAAGACTTCCTATATCTCTCTGTTTTGCACATTGGTGCAATCAGTTCTGACTGAAGATGCTGCTCTTGATCACCTTCAGGGCGTGGAGTGGGTGAGTGGGGTTGGTCATTATTGAACCTAGTTTGTTCAGAGTTCTGGCCTCTGCCACCTGCTGGACCGTTAGTTGCTCAGTCCCGACCACTGAGCCGGCCTTCCTGATCAGCTTGTCCAGTCTGTTTTTGTCCGCTATGCGGGCGCCTTCTCCCCAACAGGCCACAGCAAAAAACAGAGCACTGGCCACCACTGAATGGTAGACACTGCACAGTAGGGGTTGGCAGATGTTGAATGACCTTAGCCACCTTAAAAAATACAGTCGACTTTGTCCCTTCCTGTACACCGCATCCATATGACTCTTCCAGTCCAGCTCACTGTCAAGCTGCACACCAAGGTACCTGTGGTTGGCGACCACCTCCACCTCAGTGCCCCTGATGGTGATTGGTGTTGGTTGAGTCCTCCTCCTCCCCCTCCTGAAATCCACAACTATCTCATTCGTGTTTGTGCTGTTGAGATGGAGGTTATTGTGTGCACTCCACTCCACAAAGTTGTTAACTCTGTCTCTATACTCCTCCTCATTGCCCCCTTTGATGAGGCCGACAACAGCTGTGTCATCTGAAAATTTCTGTAAAAAGCAGCTTCGTATGACCTCCAAACAGCCTTTACAGAACGGAAACTGCTGGCAACCCATCGGGTGTTTAAAGCTCTGCCAATCTTCAGGACTTGTGAGCCCACTTCTTGTGCTGCTTCCATAAGTTCCCGTGAATTGTTATTGGACTGACTGTAGAGATTGTGGAGTTTGTCCATGAAAACTTTGAAGTGGTTGACTGCCTGAACCTCATCCACAGCATCATTTACAGCCAGTTCTAGACGGTTGTTCATACAGTGTCATGTGAAGTGGTTAGGGTACCTTGTAGTCAGCCTGGTTGCCACACCAGAGTTTTTGCCTAACATAACACTGGCTCCATCAGAAACAAATGAGATCCAGTTGTTTTTAAGCCACTCTTCACTAAAGCCTGCAGTGTCCAAACAGTTTAATAGAGCTTCCTCTATAGACTCTGCCCTCTAGCTTTCCAGCTCCACCAGGTCCAAAAAAACAAATTCAGGAGTAGCTCCATCTAAAGAGGCCTTCACATTGACAATCATGGCTGATTTATGGCTGAGAGAAGTTGCCTCATCAATGAGAAAAGACAGCTTATAGATTGTTATCCATCTCAGCAGACTGCAATTCACAGAGTCTTGGATGGGGAGGGGGGAGTGTAGGGATTAGATTAGTGGAGGAAGGAAATGCAGATGCTGGTTCAAACCGAAGATAGACACAACAAAGTGCTGGAGAACGTGGACAGGTACTCAACAGGTCAGGCAGCATCTCTGGAGAGAAGGAATGGGTGACGTTTTTCGGGTTGAGACCCTTCTCCACTCACCGCCCCTCCCTCTCTCTCTCTCCCTCCCTCTCTCCCTCCCTCCTTGCAGTGGGTAGAGTTGCCGCCTCACGGTGCCAGAGACCCGGGTTCCACCCTGACCACGGGCGCTGTCTGTACGGAGTTTGCACGTTCTCTCTCCCCGTGACCTGCGTGGGTTTTCTCCGGGCGCTCCGGTTTCCTCCCACACTCCAAAGACGTACGTGCGGGTTTGTAGGTTAATTGGCTTCTGGTAAAGATTGTAAATTGTCCACCAGTGTGTGTGTACGTGTACGTGTGTTTATGTGTGTGTGTGTGTATATATATGCGTGTGTGTGTGTGTGTGTATATATGTGTGTGTGTGTGTGTGTGTGTATGTGTGTGTGTGTGTGTGTGTGTGTGTGTGTGTGTGTGTGTGTGTGTGTGTGTGTGTGTGTGTGTGTGTGTGTGTGTGTGTGTGTGTGTGTGTGTGTGTGTGTGTGTGTGTGTGTGTGTGTGTGTGTGTGTGTGTGTGTGTGTGTGTGTGTGTTGTGTGTGTGTGTGTGTGTGTGTGTGTGTGTGTGTGTGTGTGTGTTGTGTGTGTGTGTGTGTGTGTGTGTGTGTGTGTGTGTGTGTGTGTGTGTGTGTGTGTGTGTGTGTGTGTGTGTGTGTGTGTGTGTGTGTGTGTGTGTGTGTGTGTGTGTGTGTGTGTGTGTGTGTGTGTGTGTGTGTGTGTGTGTGTGTGTGTGTGTGTGTGTGTGTGTGTGTGTGTGTGTGTGTGTGTGTGTGTGTGTGTAGGATAGTGTTAGTGTGCGGGGATCGCTGGTTGGCACGGACTCGCTAGGCCGAAGCCTGTTTCCGCGCTGTATCTCTGAAGTAAACCATTTTTTTTTCATAGACAGAGAGTGGTGAATCTGTGGAATTCTCTGCCACAGAAGGT
>NW_026575856.1:0-28723 GCF_028641065.1 Leucoraja erinaceus | reverse complement strand
GAAGTATTTGCTGACATCTTGTCACAGATGTCGTGGAGCTGGGACGGGCGCAGGGAAGATTTACGATGATGTTGCCAGGACTAGAGGGTGTGAGCTACAGGGAGAGGTTGAGCAGGCTGGGGCTCTATTCCATGGAGCGCAGGAGGATGAGGGGCGATCTTATAGAGGTGTATAAAATCATGAGAGGAATAGATCGGGTAGAGTCTGTTGCCCAGAGTAGGGGAACCGAGGACCAGAGGACACAGGTTTAAGGTGAAGGGGGAAAGCTTTAGACAATAGACAATAGGTGCAGGAGTAGAGGCCATTCGGCCCTTCGAGCCTGCACCGCCATTCAATATGATCATGGCTGATCATCCAACTCAGTATCCTGTACCTGCCTTCTCTCCATACCCCCTGATCCATTTAGCCACATCTAACTCCCTCTTAAATATAGCCAATGAACTGTGTGGCCTCAACTACCTTCTGTGGCAGAGAGTTCCACAGATTCACCACCCTCTGTGTGAGAAAAATGTTTTTCTCATCTTATCTCAGTCCTAAAAGATTTCCCCCTTGTCCTTAAACTGTGTGACCCCTTGTCCTGGACTTCCCCAACATCGGGAACAATCTTCCTGCCTCTAGCCTGTCCAACACCTTAAGAATTTCGTAAGTTTCTATAGAAAGGTAGATGGATAGGACAGGTTTGGAGGGATATGGGCCAAACGCAGGCAGGTGGGACTAGTGTAGGCAGGCATGGGGCAAGATGGGCCGAAAGGCCTGTTTCCTTGCTGTATCACTCCATGACTCTAGGAAGTTCCTAATTTGAGGAAGGACATCCTTGTGATTGAGGCAGTGCAGCGTAGGTTCACCAGATTGATCCCTGGGATGGCGGGACTGTCATATGAGGAAAGATTGAAAAGACTAGGCTTGTATTCACTGGAGTTTAGAAGGATGAGGGGGAATCTTATAGAAACATATAAAATTATAAAAGGACTGGACAAGCTAGATGCAGGAAAAATGTTCCCAATGTTGGGCGAGTCCAGAACCAGGGGCCACACAGTCTTAGAATAAAGGGGAGGTCATTTAAGACTGAGGTGAGAAAAAACCTTTTCACCCAGAGAGTTGTGAATTTGTGGAATTCCCTGCCGCAGAGGGCAGTGGGGGCCAAGTCACTGGATGGATTTAAGAGAGAGTTAGATAGAGCTCTAGGGGCTAGTGGAGTCAAGGGATATGGGGAGAGGGCAGGCACGGGTTATTGATAGGGGACGATCAGCCATGACCACAATGAGGGAGTACAGAGAAGGTTCACCAGACTGATTCCTGGGATGTCGGGACTGTCTTATGAAGAAAGACTGGATAGATTTGGTTTATACTCTCTAGAATTTAGGAGATTGAGAGGGGATCTTATAGAAACTTACAAAATTCTTAAGGGGTTGGACAGGCTAGATACAGGAAGATTGCTCCCGATGTTGGGGGAAGTCCAGGACAAGGGGCCACAGCTTAAGGATAAGGGGGAAATCCTTTAAAACCGAGATGAGAAGAACTTTTTTCACACAGAGAGTGGTGAATCTGTGGAATTCTCTGCCACAGAGGGTAGTCGAGGCCAGTTCATTGGCTATATTTAAGAGGGAGTTAGATGTGGCCCTTGTGGCTAAAGGGATCAGGGGGTATGGAGAGAAGGCAGGTACAGGATACTGAGTTGGATGATCAGCCATGATCATATTGAATGGCGAATGGTGCAGGCTCGAAGGGCCGAATGGCCTACTCCTGCACCTAATTTCTATGTTTCTATGTCCTTCCTCAACCAAGGAACTTCCTAGAGTCATGGAGTGATACAGCAAGGAAACAGGCCTTTCGGCCCATCTTGCCCCATGCCTGCCTATACTAGTCCCACCTGCCTGCGTTTGGCCCATATCCCTCCAAACCTGTCCTATCCATGTACCTTTCTATAGAAACTTAGAAAGACTGGATAGACTTGGTTTATACTCTCTAGAATTTAGAAGATTGAGGGGGGATCTTATAGAAACTTACAAAATTCTTAAGGGGTTGGACAGGCTAGATGCAGGAAGATTGTTCCCGATGTTGGGGAAGTCCAGAACAAGGGATCACAGTTTATTGAATGGCGAATGGTGCAGGCTCGAAGGGCCGAATGGCCTCTACTCCTGCACCTATTGTCTATGTTTCTATGTTTCTAAACTCGGGCGAGTCTAGGCCCAGTGCCCAGACTATTTGGAACAAGATAAGCCCTGACATTCCCGCAGAGGTTATCTCCTCAGAGTGGCCAGTTACTAAATACCGACCCACCCCCCCCTCCTTCCCCCCTCCCCCCCCCCCCTGCCTTGCCGCTGGGCCCAAGTGCCGCCAGGAACAGATGAGGGGGGGGGGGGGGTTTTTTGGACGGGATATAACTGGAGCTACTCCAGACTGTGACAAATAGTCGTCCTGGGACCAGCAGCAGTGGTGGTGAGCTCAGCTCTCCAGAGACTGTGTGTGTGTGTGTGTGTGTGTGGGGAGGGGGAGAGGGGGGGTTGGCTGTCTAAAATAACTCCCCTCAACGACCCACCTACCTCGCTGGGACCCCTCCCTATCACCCCACCCCACCCCACCCCCCCCTTCCCAAGACCAGACCAGACCTCCACCGAGACACTGTGGGCTTTGGGACAGTCTGAGGGAAAATCGACACACACACACACAGAGGATTATCCAGCTGGGATAAACGCTCCCCACAGCGGCAACGAATTTATCGGTGAGTGACAATAGACAATAGACAATAGGTGCAGGAGGAGGCCATTCGGCCCTTCCAGCCAGCACCAGCACCGCCACTCAATGTGATTCATAGCAAAAGGATTTGTGTCTAGGATCATTGTCTAGGATCTGTACTGTATCATTGTCAGTGTACAGTACAGAGACAACAAAATGCATTGAAGGTAGGCATGCAGGTGCAGCAGGCAGTGAAGAAAGCGAATGGTATGTTAGCTTTCATAGCAAAAGGATTTGAGTATAGGAGCAGGGAGGTTCTACTGCAGTTGTACAGGGTCTTGGTGAGACCACACCTGGAGTATTGCGTACAGTTTTGGTCTCCAGATCTGAGGAAGGACATTATTGCCATAGAGGGAGTGCAGAGACGGTTCACCAGACTGATTCCTGGGATGTCAGGACTGTCTTATGAAGAAAGACTGGATAGACTTGGTTTATACTCGCTAGAATTTAGGAGATTGAGGGGGGATCTTATAGAAACTTACAAAATTCTTAAGGGGTTGGACAGGCTAGATGCAGGAAGATTGTTCCCGATGTTGGGGAAGTCCAGGACAAGGGGTCACAGTTTAAGGATAAGGGGGAAATCCTTTAAAACCGAGATGAGAAGAACTTTTTTCACACAGAGAGTGGTGAATCTGTGGAATTCTCTGCCACAGAGGGTAGTTGAGGCCACACAGTTCATTGGCTATATTTAAGAGGGAGTTAGATGTGGCCCTTGTGGCTAAAGGGATCAGGGGGTATGGAGAGAAGGCAGGTACGGGATACTGAGTTGGATGATCAGCCATGATCATATTGAATGGCGGTGCAGGCTCGAAGGGCCGAATGGCCTCTACTCCTGCACCTAAGGGGGGGGGGGGTAATATCAAAGTGGGACTGAAGGGAGGAGGGGGAGAGGTGCATTGGGTAAGGATGTGTAGTTATGGGGAGGGGAGGGGAGGGGAGGGGATGGGAGGGGAGGGGAGGGGAGGGGAGGGGAGGGGAGGGGATGGGAGCGGAGGGGAGAGGAGGGGAGGGGAGGGGATGGGGAGGGAAAGGGAGTGGGAGGGGAGAGGAGAGGAGGGGATAGAAACACAAAAAATAGGTGCAGGAGTAGAGGCCATTCAGCCCTTCGAGCCTGCACCGCCATTCAACGTGATCGTGGCTGATCATCCCCAATCAGTACCCCGTTCCTGCCTTCTCCCCATATCCCCTTACTCCTTTAGCCCTAAGAGCTTTAGGATCGGGTGGGGCAACTTGTGACGTGGGTATCAGATCCGACGGTGGCCAATAGACTGAATTAGAGGCTATTGGATGTAAATGGGGCCGGCCCCACGAGCATGCGACTCCACGCGGCGAGCGCGACCTAACGTGGTCGCTTGAGCCGTACGGCCTCGCGCGGGGCCGGTCCCGCTTCGATCGGCGGAGCCGTGTGGCGTTGTGGTCCCGACATCGCGCGGGGCTCTGAAAAAACTGACCGTGTTCAAAAATTCCGCGCAGGAACGGGCCGCCGGCCCGCAGCTGCATTGACGGCGCGCATCTTGACGTCGTACGCCGAGCACGAACTTCCCGCGGACTTCACGTCGACTCGTTCGGACTCACTCGACCTCCCCGCGGCCCCCCGCGTCCGGTTTGGTCGCGCTCGCTGCTGGGACTGGCCCTTAAGACGGGCTATCAAATGTAACTGGTGTTATATCTAATAGAGAATATCTAAATCCCCTGAATCTATCTGGGGGGGTTATTAAAGAATCAGAGAGTTTTTGGGGGTTAATACTGAGCGTGAGAGTGTTTTCGATCTAACTTGGGGTGGTATAACTTTAGAATGTGTTCGATTATTAGAAAGAAGCTATAAAATGAATTTTTGACATTAGAAAGCATTAGAGTGTTTCATTAGAGTGGTGATAGGGTGGAGATACGCCTCACAGCGCCAGAGACCCGGGTTCGATCCCGACTACGGGTGCTGTCTGTACGGAGTTTGCACGTTCTCTCCCCGTGACCTGCGTGGGTTTTCTCCGGGCGCTCCGGTTTCCTCCCACACACTCCAAAGACGTGCAGGTTTGTAGGTTAATTGGCTTGGTGTAAATGTAAATTGTCCCCTAGTGTGTGTGTGTGGGATAGTATTAGCGTGCGGGGATCGCTTGTCGGGTGCGGTGGGCCCAAGGGCCTGTTTCCGCGCTGTATCTCTAAACTAGACTGTGATGAAGACCACATCAGGGGGAGACCAACTCACAAACACCTGATCTTCTCAGGACTGGTTCTTGACTCCCCCATTCGGCCCCTTCCAGCCAGCACCGCCATTCAATGTGAATTCTCGGGATGGCGGGACTGTCATATGATGAGAGATGTGGCCCTTGTGGCTAAGGGGATCAGGGGGTATGGAGAGAAGGCAGGTACGGGATACTGAGTTGGATGATCAGCCATGATCATAATGAATGGCGGTGCAGGCTCGAAGGGCCGAATGGCCTCTACTCCTGCACCTAATTTCTATGTTTCTATGTTCTATGTTTCTAATAGACAATAGACAATAGGTGCAGGAGTAGAGGCCATTCGGCCCTTCGAGCCAGCACCGCCACTCAATGTGATCATGGCTGATCATCCCCAATCAGTACCCCGTTCCTGCCTTCTCCCCATATCTCCTGACTCCGCTATCTTTAAGAGCCCTATCTAGCTCTCTCTTGAAAGTATCCAGAGAACCGGCCTCCGAGGCAGAGAATTCCACAGACTCACCGCTCTCTGTGAGAAAAAGTGTCCGTTCTAAATGGCTTCCCCCTTATTCTTAATCTGTGTGTGTGTGGCCCCTGGTTCTGGACTCCCCCAACATCAGGAACATGTTTCCTGCCTCTAGCGTGTCCAAACCCTTAACTATCTTATACATGTTTCAATGAGATACCCTCTCATCCTTCTAAACTCCAGAGTGTACAAGCCCAGCCGCTCCACATTCTCTCAGCATATGACAGTCCCGCCAACCCGGGAATTAACCTGGTGAACCTACGCTGCACTCCCTCAATAGCAAGAATGTCCTTCCTCAAATTAGGGGACCAAAACTGCACACAATACTCCAGGTGTGGTCACCCCTGACTCCGCTATCGTTAGGAGGTTGAAACGTTTGCCTTTCCACGTTTTTAAGTCAGTAAGTGCGTTTATTGGCCAAGTATTCCCATACAAGGAATTTGCCTTGGTACTCTGCCCACAAGTAACAACATGACACACCGTGACAGTTAGGAATGGCTCGGAAAACACTAAACATTAATAATCATATCACCATATAACAATGACAGCACGGAAACAGGCCATCTCGGCCCTTCTAGTCCGTGCCGAACACATATTCTCCCCTAGTCCCATCTACCTGCGCTCAGACCATAACCCTCCATTCCCTTCCCGTCCATATAACTATCCAATTTATTTTTAAATGATAAAAACGAACCTGCCTCCACCACCTTCACTGGAAGCTCATTCCACACAGCTACCACTCTCTGAGTAAAGAAGTTCCCCCTCATGTTACCCCTAAACTTCAGTCCCTTAATTGTCAAGTCATGTCCTCTTGTTTGAATCTTCCCTACTCTCAGTGGGAAAAGCTTTTCCACGTCAACTCTGTCTATCCCTCTCATCATTTTAAAGACCTCTATCAAGTCCCCCCTTAACCTTCTGCGCTCCAGAGAATAAAGCCCTAACTTGTTCAACCTTTCTCTGTAAGTTAGTTGTTGAAACCCAGGCAACATTCTAGTAAATCTCCTCTGTACTCTCTCTATTTTGTTGACATCCTTCCTATAATTGGGCGACCAGAATTGTACACCAGACTCCAGAATTGGTCTCACCAATGCCTTGTACAATTTTAACATTTCATCCCAGCTTCTATACTATATGTTGTAATGTTCTTTTTACAGTCCATGTTCTCGGGGTATCTAAATCTAAATTATATTAGTTATTTAAGTTATGACGTCGGATGGAAGCTGCATGCCAAATCTGCAATGACAATAAAATATATTATTATTAATATTATTATCTCCTCTTCACTGCGATGGAAGGCAAAGTCTTGCCTCTCCCCTGTGTTCCATTCTTCTCCCAATGTTTGGTCCCCGGTAGGAACAAATGCACAATGTTATTATTATTCTAGGGGGAGTCCAGAACCATATTGTGTGCAGTTTTGGTCCCCTAATTTGAGGAAGGACATTCTTGCTATTGAGGGAGTGCAGCGTAGGTTCACCAGGTTATTCCCGGGATGGCAGGACTGTCATATGCTGAGAGAATGGAGCGGCTGTGGGCTTGTACACTCTGTGGAGTTTAGAAGGATGAGAGGGCATCTCATTGAAACATATAAGATTGTTACGGGTTTGAACACGCTAGAGGCAGGAAACATGTTCCCGATGTTGGGGGAGTCCAGAACCAGGGGCCACACACAGTTTAAGAATAAGGGGTAAGCCATTTAACATAACATATAACATATAACAATTATTATACTAATGTTGTAATGAAGCCCTAACTTGTTCTAACTTGTAATCAAACATTAATGATAAAACACATGTTTTTGCCCCAACAGTTGGAGACTAGGAGGCCGCTCGGCCCAGCCTGGTCCCTGCTAGCCCCCCGCATGGACGTGTTTGGCGGAGCCCCCCGGTTCGTGGCGTACCCCAGGACGTACACGGTGCCGGACGGCGCGGACGCGGTGCTGAAGTGCCAGATCGCGGGCGATCCCCGGCCCACGGTGGTGTGGGAGCGCGACAAGTCCCGCATCCTCCCCTCGGCCCGCCACCGCCTGCTGGAGGACAGCGGCGTCTACCAGCTGGTGGTGACCGAGGCCCGTCTGGAGGACAGCGGCCAGTACGTCTGCAAGGCCAAGAACGCGGTGGGCGAGACCTACGCCGCTGCCACGCTACGGGTGCGCGAGGGCGGAGGATGCAGCGACAAGCCCACGTTCCTGGTCCGGCCCAGCTCCGCCAGGGTCTCACGGGGAGACGATGTGGTCTTCGCGGGACGTCTGGGCGGCAACCCTCCGCCCACGGTGACCTGGGACAAGGACGGCCGGGAACTGGGCCAGATCTTCGAGAGCGGCCACTACAGTGTTGGTCGGGAGGAGGGCGAAGGCTGGCACCACCTGAAGATCTTTGGCGCGCGCCCGCCAGATGCGGGGGTCTACCTCTGCCGGGCCGCCAACGTCTACGGCCAGTCTATGGCAGCGGCCGTTCTTCTGGTGGACCCCGGGCAGATCCAGCCCCCTCCCCCTCCCCCTCCTCCTCCTCATCCTCCTCCTCCGACGACGACGATGACAACTCCTCCTCCGACGACGACGATGACGATGACGACTCCTCCTCCGACGACGACGATGACCGTGGACTCCCCGGAGGGAACGCCGCGCCGGGAGGGAGCGCCGCGCCGGGCCGCGGTCAAGGTGAAGGGATTCGCCGTGTGCCAGGGCAAGCACGCCAAGTTTCGCTGCCGTGTGACCGGGAAGCCCAAGCCCGAGATCTACTGGTGCAAGGACGGCGAGCCCGTGGCCGCGGGGAGGCGCCACCTCCTCTACGAGGACCGGGACGGCTACTTCAACCTGAAGATGCTCTACTGCAGGCCGGGCGATGGTGGACTCTACACCTGCGCTGCCTCCAACTCTGCCGGCAACACGCTCAGCTCAGTGTTGCTGCACATCACAGGTACATCCGCAACACACTCGCTCGCCCCTTCACCCACTCACTCGCCCCTTCCCCTTCACTCCCTCACTCACTCACTCACTCACTCACTCACTCACTCACTCACTCACTCACTCACTCACTCACTCACTCACTCACTCACTCACTCACTCACTCACTCACTCACTCACTCACTCACTCACCCACTCACTCACTCACTCACCCACTCACTCACTCACTCATCCACTCTCCCACTTCACTCAAACCCACATACTAACCCACCCACTCTCACTCTGTCACTCACCCACTCACTCTTCACTCAGCCACACTCACTCACTCACTCATTCACTCTCATCCACTCACTCACTCACTCACCTCACTCACTCACTCACTCACTCACTCACACCCCCTCACTCACTCACTCACTCACTCACTCACTCGCCCCCTCACTCACTCACTCACTCACTCACTCACTCACTCACTCACTCACTCACTCACTCACTCACTAACTCACTAACTCACTCACTCACACTCACTCACTCACTCAATCACTCACTCACTCATCACTCACTCACTCACTCACTCACACTCACTCCCTCACTCACTCACTCGCTCCCTCACTCACTCACTCACTCACTCGCCCCCTCACTCACTCACTCACTCACTCACTCACTCACTCACTCACTCACTCACTCACTCACTCACTCACTCACCCCCCTCCTCACTCACTCACTCACTCACTCACGTCACTCACTCACTCACTCACTCACTCACTCACCACTCACCTACTCACTCACTCACTCACTCACTCACTCACTCACTCACTCACTCACTCACTCACACGCACCGCACTCAACCACGCACTCACATCACTCACTCACTCACTCACTCACTCACTCACCGCACTCACTCACTCACTCACTCACTCACTCACTCACGCACTCACTCACTCACTCACTCACTCACTCACTCACTCACTCACTCACTCACCCACTCACTCACTCACTCACACTCACTCACTCACCTCACTCACTCACTCACTCACTCACTCACTCACTCACCTCACTCACTCACTCACTCACTCACTCACTCACTCACTCAATCCCACACCTCACCCCCTCTCACTCACTCACTCCACATTCACTCACACACACTCACTCACTCTCTCTCCACTCACTCTCACCCACACTCACACACTCTCACTCTCTCTCTCCTCCTCTCTCCTCACATCACACTCTCTTCTCTCTCTCTCATCCTCCTCACTCTCACTCTCACTCAACACTCCCTCTCTCTTCTCCCATTCTCTCCCTCCCACATCACACTCTCTCTCTCTCTCTCCTCTCTCTCACACCTCTCTCTCTCTCTCTCTCTCTCTCTCTCTCACTCTCTCTCTCTCTCTCTCTCTCTCTCTCTCTCTCTCTCTCTCTCTCTCTCTCTCTCTCTCTCTCTCTCTCCCACTCTCTCTCTCTCTCTCTCTCCCTCCTCTCTCTCTCTCTCTCTCTCTCTCTCTCTCTCTCTCTCTCTCTCTCTCTCTCTCCTCTCTCTCTCTCTCTCTCCCTCTCTCCCTCCCACTCTCTCTCTCTCTCTCCCTCTTCTCCCTCATCTCTCTCTCTCTCTCTCTCTCCCTCTCTCTCACTCACACTCTCTCTCTCTCTCTCTCCCTCCCACACTCACCCCCTCTCTCTCTCTCCCTCCCTCCACCTCTCTCCATCTCTCTCCCCCTCCCCCTCTCCCATCTCTCTCCCCCTCTGCATCACTCTCTAGATTCTCTGTCTCTGCATCTTTCTCTCTCACTGTTTCTTTCTATGTATCTCCCTCATTCTCTCTCTCTCTCCCTCTCTCAGTTTCCCTGCCACTTCCTTTCTATCTCTCTCACTGTGTGTCTCTCCCGCAGCAACTTCTCACCGTTATCTCTCTGTTGTGCTGTCTCCCCCCCTCTCTGTCCCTCCACCTCTGTCTCCCTTTCTCTCTCAGTCCCATGTATATCTCTCTCTCTGTCTATGTCACTGTATCTCTGTCTTTCTCTCTCTGGCTCCCTCTGTGTCTCTGTCACTATCCCAGCACTTACTTCATCCAGCACTCTGTGAAACGTCACCTATCCATGTTCTCCACAGATGCTGCCTGACTCGCTGAGTTACTCCAGCACTCTGTGTCTATCTTCACCCGCCAGCCAGCTTCACGATTCTATCGAGAGACTGTTTAAGAAGGAACTGCAGATGCTGGAAAATCGAAGGTAGACAAAAGTGCTGGAGAAACTCAGCGGGTGCAGCAGCATCTATGGAGCGAAGGAAATAGGTAACGTTTCGGCCCGAAACCCTTCCGGGTTTCGGCCCGAAACATTGCCTATTTCCTTCGCTTGATTGATGCTGCCTGACCCGCTGAGTTACTCCAGCACTCTGTGAAACGTCACCTATCCATGTTCTCCACAGATGCTGCCTGACCCGCTGAGTTACTCCAGCACTCTCTCTGTGTGTGTATGTGTTACATTGACCACATCTGCTGCGATCTCCCCACAGAACCTCAGACCAAGTTCCGTAGCCAGCTGCGGGACGTGGAGGTGAGGGAACGCGAGCGGGCCGTGCTGGAGTGCGAGGTGCCGGCCGGCTCGGTCCCATCCGCCTGGTACCTGGAGGACCGCAGGCTCCGGCCCAGCGCCAAGTACGTGATCGAGCAACGGGGCGCTCTACGCCGGCTCACCATCAACGACGTGACCATGGATGACGATGGCGTCTACCTCTGCCAGATGAGAGAGGGAGGGAGGAGCGTGGCTGAGCTGGCGGTCAAGGGTGAGCAGTCCATTACGTGGTGTCTGTCATCTGTAGAGAAGGCAATAGACAATAGACAACAGGTGCAGGAGTAGAGGCCATTCGGATATAGGCAACGTTTCGGGCCGAAACCCGGAAGGAAATAGGCAACGTTTCGGGACGAAACCCGGAAGGAAATAGGCGACGTTTCGGGACGAAACCCGGAAGGAAATAGGCAACGTTTCTGGCCGAAACCCGGAAGGGTTTCGGGCCGAAACGTTGCCTATTTCCTTCGCTCCATAGATGCTGCTTTATAGGCCTTTATAACACGAGGAGTCGAATACAGGAGCAAAGAGGTCCTTCTGCAGTTGTACAGGGCCCTAGTGAGATCACACCTGGAGTATTGTGTGCAGTTTTGGCCTGTTGGCCTTTATAACACGAGGAGTCGAGTACAGGAGCAAAGAGGTCCTTCTGCAGTTGTACAGGGCCCTAGTGAGACCACACCTGGAGTATTGTGTGCAGTTTTGGTCCCCTAATTTGAGGAAGGACATTCTTGCTATTGAGGGAGTGCAGCGTAGGTTCACCAGGTTAATTCCCGGGATGGCGGGACTGTCATATGCTGAGAAAATAGACAATATACAATAGACAATAGGTGCAGGAGTAGGCCATTTGGCCCTTCGAGCCAGCACCACCATTCAATGTGATCATGGCTGATCATCCACAAACAGTACCCCGTTCCTGCCTTCTCCCCATATCCCCTGACTATCCTTAACAGCCCTATCTAGCTCTCTCTTGAAAATATCCAGAGAACCGGCCTCCACCGCCCTCTGTGAGGCAGAGAATTCCACAGACTCACAACTCTCTGTGAGAAAAAGTGTTTCCTCGTCTCCGTTCTAAATGGCCTACCCCTTATTCTTAAACTGTGTGTGGCCCCTGGTTCTGGACTCCCCCAACATCGGGAACATGTTTCCTGTCTCTAGCGTGTCCAAGCCCTTAACAATCTTATATGTTTCAATGAGATCCCCTCTCATCCTTCTAAACTCCACAGAGTGTACAAGCCCACAGCCGCTCCATTCTCTCAGCATATGACAGTCCCGCCATCCCGGGAATTAACCTGGTGAACCTACGCTGCACTCCCTCAATAGCAAGAAGGCGACCTCCCTGTTGGGGTTCAGGTTGCTACCCTCATTTGAGGAAGGACATTAGTAAGCATGCAGGTACAGCGGGCAGTGAAGAAAGCCAATGGCACGTTGGCCTTTGTAACAAGAGGAGTCGAATATAGGAGCAAAGAGGTCCTTCTGCAGTTGTACAGGGCCCTAGTGAGACCACACCTAGAGTATTGTGTGCAGTTTTGGTCCCCTAATTTGAGGAAGGACATTCTTGCTATTGAGGGAGTGCAGCGTAGGTTTACAAGGTTAATTCCCGGGATGGCGGGACTGTCATATGCTGAGAAAATAGACAATAGACAACAGGTGCAGGAGGAGAGGCCATTTGGCCCTTCGAGCCAGCACCACCATTCAATGTGATCATGGCTGATCATCCCCAATCAGTACCCCGTTCCTGCCTTCTCCCCATATCCCCTGACTCCGCTATCTTTAAGAGCCCTATCTAGCTCTCTCTTGAAAGCATCCAGAGAACCGGCCTCCACCGCCCTCTGTGAGGCAGAGAATTCCACAGACTCACCGCTCTCTGTGAGAAAAAGTGTTTCCTCGTCTCCGTTCTAAATGGCTTACCCCTTATTCTTAAACTGTGTGTGGCCCCTGGTTCTGGACTCCCCCCAACATCGGGAACATGTTTCCTGCCTCTAGCGTATCCAAGCCCTTAACAATCTTATATGTTTCAATGAGGTGCCCTCTCATCCTTCTAAACTCCACAGAGTGTACAAGCCCAGCCGCTCCATTCTCTCAGCATATGACAGTCCCGCCATCCCGGGAATTAACCTGGTGAACCTACGCTGGGCTCCCTCAATAGCAAAACAGTGAGATATCCATCCAGACTTCTTCTTGTTAAGTACATTTTAGTCTAATTTAATGTCATATTCCAGCATGTGGCTCCAAAATGGTAGAATAATATTAATAATAATAATATATTTATTTGCATAACACAATTTCCGACACTTCAACACAATTCCTTGACCTCACTATCTCCATCGCAGGTGATAGACTTCTGACCAACATCCACTATAAACCCACTGACTCCCATGGCTATCTAGACTACACTTCTTCCCACCCTGCTTCCTGTAAGGACTCCATCCCCTACTCCCAATTCCTCCGTCTACGCCGCATCTGCTCCACGGATGAGGCGTTCCACACCAGGACATCTGAAATGTCCTCACTATTCAGGGAACGGGGGTTCCCCTCCTCCACCATAGATGAGGCTCGCACCAGGGTCTCCTCCATACCCCGCAACACTGCTCTCTCTCCCCATCCCCGCACTCGCAACAAGGGCAGAGTCCCCCTAGTCCTCACCTTTCACCCCACCAGCCGTCACATACAAAAAATAATCCTCCGTCAGTTCCGTCACCTCCAACGTGACCCCACCACTCGCCACATCTTCCCATCTCCCCCCATATCTGCCTTCCGCAAAGACCGCTCCCTCCGCAACTCCCTTGTCAATTCTTCCCTTCCCTCCCGTACCACCCCCTCCCCGGGCACTTTCCGTTGCAACCGCAAGAAATGCAACACCTGCCCCTTCACCTCCCCCCTCGACTCCATTCAAGGACCCAAGCAGTCGTTCCAGGTGCGACAGAGGTTCACCTGCATCTCCTCCAACCTCATCTACTGCATCCTCTGCTCTAGATGTCAGCTGATTTACATCGGGGAGACTAAGCGTAGGTTAGGTGATCGTTTCGCCGAACACCTCCGCTCGGTCCGCAATAACCAACCTGATCTCCCGGTGGCTCAGCACTTCAACTCCCCCTCCTCCCATTCCCAATCCGACCTTTCTGTCCTGGGCCTCCTCCGTGGCCAGAGTGAGTCCCACCGCAAATTGGAGGAGGAGCAGCGCCTCATATTCCGCCTTGGGTAGTTTACACCCCAGCGGTATGAACATTGACTTCTCCAATTTCAGGTAGTCCCTGCTTTCTCCCTCCTTCCCCTCCCCTTCCCAGCTCCCCTGTCTCCGCCTCTTCCTTTCTTCTTTCCCCCTCCTCCCACCCCCACATCACTTTGAAGAAGGAACTTGACCCGAAACGTCACCTATTTCCTTCGCTCCATAGATGCTGCCTCACCCGCTGAGTTTCTCCAGCATTTTTATCTGCCTTATCCCAGATTTGCCCAAGATGGTTCAGTCAGTCAATTTTATTCGTATAGCTAATTTTAAAACAACTCACGTTGACCAAAGTGCTTTTCATCAGTACAGCTACTAACGTGCCACACACAATGTTACACACCTAACAATACTTACAAAATTCTTAAGGGGTTGGACAGGCTAGATGCAGGAAGATTGTTCCCGATGTTGGGGAAATCCAGGACAAGGGGTCACAGTTTAAGGATAAAGGGGAAATCCTTTAAAACTGAGATGAGAAGAACTTTTTTCACACAGAGAGTGGTGAATCTGTGGAACTCTCTGCCACAGAGGGTAGTTGAGGCCACACAGTTCATTGGCTATATTTAAGAGGGAGTTAGATGTGGCCCTTGTGGCTAAAGGGATCAGGGGGTATGGAGAGAAGGCAGGTACGGGATACTGAGTTGGATGATCAGCCATGATCATATTGAATGGCGAATGGTGCAGGCTCGAAGGGCCGAATGGCCTCTACTCCTGCACCTAATTTCTATGTTTCTATGTTTCTAATACAGACCCCATAAACCTTTCCAGCGGTTCCTCAAAGGGACTCAAACACACTAGGGGTTTTGAGCCTCGACTTAAAGGAGTCGATGGTGGGGGCAGTTCTGATGAGGAGAGGGAAGCTGTTCCACAGTCTAGATCAGGGGTGGGGAACCTGTGGCCTTAAGGCCGTACGCGGACTTCTAGGCCATTGAGTGCGGCCTTTTCAATAAATCCAGATTTTGTAGAACAAATCCCCAAGTGGGGCGAGTCCAGAACTGAGGGACCTGGAGGTAGAACGGGAAAGCAGACTATTATCTAAATGGTGGCCGATTGGGAAAGGATGAGATGCAACGAGACCTGGGTGTCATGGTACACCAGTCATTGAAAGTAGGCATGCAGGTGCAGCAGGCAGTGAAGAAAGCGAATGGTATGTTGGCTTTCATAGCAAAAGGATTTGAGTATAGGAGCAGGGAGGTTCTACTGCAGTTGTACAGGGTCTTGGTGAGACCACACCTGGAGTATTGCATACAGTTTTGGTCTCCAAATCTGAGGAAGGACATTATTGCCATAGAGGGAGTGCAGAGACGGTTCACCAGACTGATTCCTGGGATGTCAGGACTGTCTTATGAAGAAAGACTGGATAGACTTGGTTTATACTCTCTAGAATTTAGGAGATTGAGAGGGGATCTTATAGAAACTTACAAAATTCTTAAGGGGTTGGACAGGCTAGATGCAGGAAGATTGCTCCCGATGTTGGGGAAGTCCAGGACAAGGGGTCACAGCTTAAGGATAAGGGGGAAATCCTTTAAAACCGAGATGAGAAAAACGTTTTTCACACAGAGAGTGGTGAATCTCTGGAACTCTCTGCCACAGAGGGTAGTTGAGGCCACAGTTCATTGGCTATATTTAAGAGGGAGCTAGATGTGGCCCTTGTGGCTAAGGGGATCAGGGGGTATGGAGAGAAGGCAGGTACGGGATACTGAGTTGGATGATCAGCCATGATCATATTGAATGGCGAATGGTGCAGGCTCGAAGGGCCGAATGGCCTACTCCTGCACCTATTGTCTATGTTTCTAGAATGGTGGGTTAGAAGATGTTTGATATACGAGGGGGCAAGTCCGTCAAGGGATTTCATAACAAGAGGATTTCAAAAAAACGTTTTCACCCAGAGAGTTTTGTGAATTTGTGGAATTCCCTGCCACAGAGGGCAGTGGAGGCCAAGTCAGTGGATGGATTTAAGAGACAGTTAGATAGAGCTCTAGGGGCTGGTGGAGTCAAGGGGTATGGGGAGAAGGCAGGCACGGGTTATTGATAGGGGATGATCAGCCATGATCATATTGAATGGCGGTGCTGGCTCGAAGGGCCGAATGCCCTCCTCCTGCACCTATTGTCTATGTTTCTAAATCCTTTTATTTTTAATAATATGTACTTGTTCGTCTTTTATGAAGTTTATTTTAATCTTGAAATGAGCGTAGTAATGAGTAAAACATGCCTCAGACTAGGTGATAAATCCCAGCGACGGGTAGACAAAATTTAAATGCAAATGGCCATAATTCGGTAGGCGGCGCGACTCTCGTCAGCAGCGGCCTCTGCAGCCCGTCTGCGTTTTTATTATTTTTTGTCTATGTTTCTATGTAGTTTTTGTTATTTTTTGTTGGGGTGTGTGTGTGGGGGGGAGGGGGTAACTTTTAAATCTCTCCCAGCACGGGAGACCCAACCTTTTTTTTGTCGGGTCTCTGTTGTCGTTGGGGCTGCAACGAGGAGCGGCCTCCAACAGGAGAAGACCGGGGGCTCTGGTGCCGACGACTCACCTCACCGTCGCGGAGCTGGCCGAGCCCGGAGTGGGTGGAGCGGTGGTGGAGCGCTGCTGCTGCAGCTGCGGCCCGACCTCCGGAGATTCGGAGGCTGCAACTGCGGGTCTGGCGGACGGCGGCACCGGGAGCCCGCGGGTCCCTGGAGGGAGACCGCTTTTCAGGGCTCCCGCAACGGCGACTTCTCCCGCCCGAGTTGCGGGGTCGAAGAGCTCCTGGAGCGGGGCCTGACATCACTGCCCCGCGCTGCTCGGAATGGCCGCGGGACTTTGCTAGCGCACGCCGGGGGCTCCAACATCAAGAACCCGGTGTGCGACCTCGCACCACCCGGCGTGGCTTTAATGGCCGCGGGACAATCGCCATCGCCAGCTGGGGGCTTTGACTTTGACTCTGACATCGGGGGGGGGGGGGGGAGAGTGCAGTGGAGAGATGGCCTGTGATGGAGAGTGGCCTTCCATCACAGCGATGTGATGGATGTTTATGTAAATTATGCTGTGTCTTGGGTCTATTTGTTTAGAAACATAGAAACATAGAAATTAGGTGCAGGAGTAGGCCATTCGGCCCTTCGAGCCTGCACCGCCATTTAATATGATCATGGCTGATCATCCAACTCAGTATCCCGTACCTGCCTTCTCTCCATACCCCCTGATCCCCTTAGCCACAAGGGCCACATCTAACTCCCTCTTAAATATAGCCAATGAACTGGCCTCAACTACCCTCTGTGGCAGAGAGTTCCAGAGATTCACCACTCTCTGCGTGGAAAAAGTTCTTCTCATCTCGGTTTTAAAGGATTTCCCATTTATCCTTAAGCTGTGACCCCTTGTCCTGGACTTCCCCAACATCGGGAGCAATCTTCTTGCATCTAGCCTGTCCAACTCCTTAAAGAATTTTGTAAGTTTCTATAAGATCCCCTCTCAATCTTCTAAATTCTAGAGAGTATAAACCAAGTCTATCCAGTCTTTCTTCATAAGACAGTCCTGACATCCCAGGAATCAGTCTGGTGAACCTTCTCTGCACTCCCTCTATGGCAATAATGTCCTTCCTCAGATTTGGAGACCAAAACTGTACGCAATACTCCAGGTGTGGTCTCACCAAGACCCTGTACAACTGCAGTAGAACCTCCCTGCTCCTATACTCAAATCCTTTAGCAATGAAAGCTAACATATGGTTTGTAATGTATGGCTGCAGAAACGCCAAGTGGCCACCACTCCCGTGACTCACCCGCTGCCCCTGTGTTACCCACCCAGGCAAGATCGTGAAGAGGTTGCCGCGGAAGCTGTCCGTGGTGGAGGGGGAGAACGCTGCGTTCTGCGTGGAGCTGGACGAGGCGGGTGTGGACGTGCGCTGGTACAAGGACGGGGAGCTCCTCCGCGAGACCCACAAGACCATCATCAAATCCTTCGGCAAGACCCACATCCTGGTCCTGGTCAATGCCGGCCCGGAGGATGCGGGCACCGTCACCTTCGTCATCAGCGAGTCCAAGTCGACATGCCAGCTGAAGGTCAAAGGTGAGTCCCTACCCCTCTCTTTCAGGTGACCCCGTGCTACTGAAAAAGTTACTTTTCTTAACTACTAAACAGGTTCGCTTCTTACTAAACAGACACCACACAAACTGTTTGGTAGACCAGTTCAAAACTTTACTTAACATCAGCCGATGGAAGGGAGGGAGAATTCCAGCTAAGTGACCAATGTAGACACTCAACTGTCCTCAGTCCCCTTCTCTGCACAACAGAATTACATCGCCTTAAATAGGGTTTTTTTTGTCCCCTTAGCACATTCCACAGACATTAGTCATGGTCAGAGGTACAGGAAAAGGTTTCCACAGAATGCATCACATCAAAGGCCTTTTGTTTACATGGTACAAGATAAACTAAAAACATTGGCCATTTGCTTTAGGTCATTTTATCTCCAAAGAGATCACCCTAGCTCTTTTCGCTGCTTCCTCTCTGTCACTTGGTCCCTCATAAACATAGGCCATTTGTTCACAAAGATGTGACTAGCTATGTCTCTCTTCCTTTATTGCCTCCTCCCCCATAACATAGAAACATAGAAATTAGGTGCAGGAGTAGAGGCCATTCGGCCCTTCGAGCCTGCACCGCCATTCCCTTCATATGATCATGGCTGATCATCCAACTCAGTATCCCGTACCTGCCTTCTCTCCCATACCCCCTGATCCCCTTGGCCACAAGGGCCACATCTAACTCCCTCTTAAATATAGCCAATGAACTGGCCTCAACTACCCTCTGTGGCAGAGAGTTCCAGGGATTCACCACTCTCTGTGTGAAAAAAGTTCTCCTCATCTCGGTTTTAAAGGATTTCCCCCTTTATCCTTAAGCTGTGACCCCTTGTCCTGGACTTCCCCAACATCGGGAACAATCTTCCTGCATCTAGCCTGTCCAACCCCTTAAGAATTTTGTAAGTTTCTATAAGATCCCCCCTCAATCTCCTAAATTCTAGAGAGTATCTCTAGAGAATAAACATTGGTCATTTGGTTTATGGCATCTCACTTCAAAGATGTGACCAGCTATGTCTCTCTTCCTCTCTGTCACTTCCTCACTTGGGAGACAATGTTATAGGATTTATTATCTCACACACACACCCCAACCTAAGGCAAGCCTAATTTGACACTAAATATAAGCTGTAAGCTAGCCCAGAAACCAATTTAATATCTTCTTATATTTTTAACTAAAATTCGGCTTCATCAGTACCCACCATCATGGTACTACAGTGTATATCACACTGCAGCTGAGTAGTAGCGGAGACTCGGGATAATATCGACCGTGTAGTAGGCAGAACTTCTAATAATAAAGCACTCCATTGGGTAATAAGTAACTTAACCAATCTACATCTTTCCTTGTAGAAATAGGCGGGAAACACATCTAAATCTCGGTGTCCTATAAGAATAAACACACTACCACGCGATGACTGAATAATACAGTTCCCGAAACGCTACAGGGGCGTACAGATGGTTCAAACAAAATCCCCGTATCCTAAGGGGCGGCTTACAAACTCGTCCCGCCCGCGTGAGGTGTAGATTTGCGTCACCTAATCTGGTCTCCTAATCTGAGGAAAGACATTTCCTCTGCTATCTTTAAGAGCCCTATCCAGCTCTCTTGAAAGCATCTAGAGAACCGGCCTCCACCGCCCTCTGAGGCAGAGAATTCCACAGACTCACAACTCTCTGTGAGAAAAAGTGTTTCCTCGTCTCCGTTCTAAATGGCTTACTCCCTTATTCGTAAACTGTGGCCCCTGGTTCTGGACTCACCCAACATCAGGAACATGTTTCCTGCCCCTAATGTGTTCAAACCCTTAAAAAGCTAATATGTTTCAATGAGATCCCCTCTCATCCTTCTAAACTCCAACAATGATCTATTTTTCTTGACCTCCGCACCCTTTGATGTCTCGTTTTCACACCTGACACATTCTTATCTCTGTATCTCCAACTCCACCGATTCTCCGTCTGAAGAAGGGTCTCGACCCGAAACGTCGCCCCATTCCTTCTCCCCAGAGATGCCGCCCGTCCCGTTGAGTTATTCCCCGACGTGCCATTGTTCTTGTTTCCCCGCTGGGCAGGCAGGAGCCGGTCGGTGCCGGGACCTCCGGTGAAGGTGCGTCTGGGCTGCGAGCGGGTGAACGCAGCCTGGTTGGAGTGGGGGCCGCCAGCACCGGCGGAGGGCGATGGCGAGGGGCCGGCGGGGGCCACGGGCTACGTGGTGGAGCGGCAGGAGCTGGGGGCCGAGGAGTGGCTGCAGTGCGTCACCACCGAGACCTGCGGCCCCGTACAGGTGCTGGGCGACAGCGTTCCCGCCGAGGCGCAGTACCGCTTCCGTGTCTGCTCCGTCAACGCCTACGGTCGCGGCGGCTCCACGCTCTTCCCCGGGACCGTGCATCTTGGTGAGTGGGGGGGGCGGGGTTAGAATCACAATGTGGGGGGGTTATAACATGGGTGGGGTTATAATGTGGGCGGGGTTATATTGGGGCGGGGTTATAATGTGGGAGTGGTTATAATGTGGGCGTGGTTATAAGGTGGGCGTGTTTATGTTGTGGGCGTGGTTATAATGTGGGCGTGGTTATAATGTGGGCGTGGTTATAATGTGGGCGTGGCTATAATATGGGCGTGGTTATCATGTGGGCGGGGTTATATTGTGGGCGGGGTTATAAGGTGGGCGGGGTTATAATATGGGCGGGGTTATAATGTGGGCGTGGCTATAATATGGGGGCGTGGTTATAATGTGGGCGTGGTTATATTGTGGGGGGGTTATATTGAGGGGGGGTGGGTGGGGGAAGAATGATTCAATGGTGGGGGGAGGGGAGGGGGCAGGGACAATGATAGGGTAGGGTACATAGATACATAGACAATGGACAATAGGTGCAGGAGGAGGCCATTCGGCCCTTCCAGCCAGCACCGCCATTCAATGTGATCATCCCCAACCAGTACCCCGTTCCTGCCTTCTCCCCATACCCCCTGACTCCGCTATCTTTAAGAGCCCTATCTAGCTCTCTCTGAAAGCATTTGGGCTGTGGGGGGGGGGGGGGATGGGCGGGATGGTGGGGGGGGTGGGGGGGGGGGGGGGGGGGGTGGGGGGGGGGGGGGGGGAGTAGGTGGGGTTAGTGAGGGGGAGGGGAGGGGGTGGGAATGGGAGGAATGGTTTACATGTCAGAGGTTATTGGGGAGAATGGGGCTAGTAGGGAGAGGAAGATCAGCCATGATTGAATGGCGGAGTAGACTTGATGGGCCGAATGGCCCAATTCTACTCCTATAACTTACAGTATAACCTCATGAATTCCCCCTCCCCCCCGCAGTGACGCAGGATTGGGAGATTGGGGAGGGGGTGAGGTTACTGTAGTGGTCGATAAAAATGGGGAGAAGGGGAGGGGAAGCAGGGAGAAAGCAGGGACTACCTGAAATTGGAGAAGTCAATGTTCATACCGCTGGGGTGTAAACTACCCAAGCGAAATATGAGGGGCTGTTCCTCCAATTTCAGGCAGTCCCTGATTTCTCCCTCCTTCCCCTCCCCTTCCCAGCTCCCACACAGTCCACTGTCTCCGCCTCTTCCTTTCTTCTTCCCCCCCCCCACATCAGTCTGAAGAAGGGTCTCGACCCGAAACGTCACCTATTCCTTCGCTCCATAGATGCTGCCTCACCCGCTGAGTTTCTCCAGCATTTTTGTCCACCTTCGATTTTTCCAGCATCTGCAGTTCTTTCTTAAACGTTAGTGCAGTGGCCACTCTCTCTATCTAATCCCCTCCTCTCTCTCCACGCGCAGTTTCTCTACTGGGATGGCGGGACTGTCATATGAGGAAAGATTGAAAAGACTAGGCTTGTATTCACTGGAGTTTAGAAGGATGAGTGGGGGGATCTTGTAGAAACATATAAAATTATAAAAGGACTGGACAAGCTAGATGCAGGAAAAATGTTCCCAATGTTGGGCGAGTCCAGAACCAGGGGCCACACTGTCTTAGAATAAAGGGGAGGTCATTTAAGACTGAGGTGAGAAAAAACTTTTTCACCCAGAGAGTTGTGAATTTGTGGAATTCCCTGCCACAGAGGGCAGTGGAGGCCAAGTCACTGGATGGATTTAAGAGATAGTTAGATAGAGCTCTAGGGGCTGGTGGAGTCAGGGGATATGGGGATAAGGCAGGCACGGGTTATTGATAGGGGACGATCAGCCATGATCACAATGAATGGCGGTGCTGGTGCAGGCTCGAAGGGCCGAATGGCCTCCTCCTGCACCTATTGTCTATGTTTCTATGGTGGTGGGGAATTGGGGACGGGGTGAGGTTACTGTCGTGGTCACAATCTCTTACCCCTCCCCCCCCCCCTCTCTCTCTCTCTCTCTCTCTCTCTCTTCCTCCCCTTCCCCCCTCTCTCTCCCCCTTCTCCCTATCTCCCTCTCCCAACCCCCTCTCCTCTCCCTCCCCTCCCTCTCTCTCTCCCTCCCCTTCCCCCCTCCCTCTCTCTCTCTCCACCTCTCCCTCTCTCCTCCTCTCCCCCCCTCCACCTCTCCCTCTCTCTCCACCTCCCCCTCCCTCTCTCTCCCTCCCCTCTCCCCCTCTCCCTCTCTCTCCCTCCCCTCCCCTTCCCCCCCCCCCTCTCTTTTTTCCCCCTCTCTCTCAGTACCCCGGCAGCCCGTATCCGCCACCACTTGGATGATGTGTCGGTGACGGAGGGCGTTGACGCTGAGTTTGCCGTGGAGCTGACGGCGCGGCTCATGGGCACGTGGCACGTGCAGGGCCGGCAAATCCAGGATGACGAGCGTTTTGCCGTCGGGCAGGACCAGTGCCGGCACTCCCTCTGCATCCGCCGGGCGGCACTGGAGGACAACCAGGCCCAGGTCACTTTAATCGCCCACGGCGTGCGCGACTCCGCCCTGCTCTACGTCCAAGGTGAGACCGCCCGGACCACCCACCCCAACTAAGTTACAGAGAAAGGTTGAATAAGTTGTAAGGAATAAGTTGTAATTGTAGGAAGGATGTCAACAAAATAGAGAGAGTACAGAGGAGATTTACTAGAATGTTGCCTGGGTTTCAGCAACTAAGTTACAGAGAAAGGTTGAATAAGTTAGGTCTTTATTCTTTGGAGCGCAGAAGGTTAAGGGGGGGACTTGATAGAGGTTTTTAAAATGATGAGAGGGATAGACAGAGTTGACGTGGAAAAGCTTTTCCCACTGAGAGTAGGGAAGATTCAAACAAGGGGACATGACTTCAGAATTAAGGGACAGAAGTTTAGGGGTAACATGAGGGGGAACTTCTTTACTCAGAGAGTGGTAGCGGTGTGGAATGAGCTTCCAGTGGAAGTGGTGGAGGCAGGTTCATTGGTATCATTTAAAAATAAATTGGATAGGCATATGGATGAGAAGGGAATGGAGGGTTATGGTGCGAGTGCAGGCAGGTGGGACTAAGGGAAAAAAAATTGTTCGGCACGGACTTGTAGGGCCGAGATGGCCTGTTTCCGTGCTGTAATTGTTATATAGTTATATGGTTATATATGGACGTTCGGCCCGTCTAACAGCAACTGCCCCTCCCATTCCCACACTGGCCTTTCATAGAAACATAGACAATAGGTGCAGGAGTAGGCCATTCGGCCCTTCGAGCCAGCACCGCCATTCAATGTGATCATGGCTGATCATCCAACTCAGTATCCTGTACCTGCCTTCTCTCCATAACCCCTGAGGTGTCAGGACTTTCATATGAAGAAAGACTGGATAGACTCGGCTTGTACTCGCTAGAATTTAGAAGATTGAGAGGGGGGTTCTTATAGAAACTTACAAAATTCTTAAGGGGTTGGACAGGCTAGATGCAGGAAGATTGTTCCCGATGTTGGGGAAGTCCAGGACAAGGGGTCACACAGTTTAAGGATAAGAGGGAAGTCTTTTAGGACCGAGATGAGAAAAACATTTTTCACACAGAGAGTGGTGAATCTCTGGAATTCTCTGTCGCAGAAGGTAGTTGAGGCCACAGTTCATTGGCTATATTTAAGGGCCACATCTAACTCCCTCTTAAATATAGCCAATGAACTGTGGCCTCAACTACCCTCTGTGGCAGAGAATTCCAGTGATTCACCACTCTCTGTGTGTGAAAAAATGTTTTCCTCATCTCGGTCCTAAAAGATTTCCCCCTTATCCTTAAACTGTGACCCCTTGTCCTGGACTTCCCCAACATCGGGAACAATCTTCCTGCATCTAGCCTGTCCAACCCCTTAAGAATTTTGTAAGTTTCTATAAGATCCCCCCTCAATCTTCTAAATTCTAGCGAGTACAAGCCGAGTCTATCCAGTCTTTCTTCATATGAAAGTCCTGACATCAGGCCATTCAGCCCATCAAGCAGAATGAGGCCATTCGGGCCCATCAAATCCACCCCACCATGTTAAGGGTTTGGACACGCAATTGACAGGAAACATGTTCCCCATGTTGGAGCAGTCTGTGGAATTCTCCGCCTCAGAGGCCGGTTCTCTAGATACTTTCAAGAGAGAGCCAGATAGGGCTCTTAAAGATAGCGGAGTCAGGGGATATGGGGAGAAGGCAGGAACGGGATACTGATTGGGGATGATCAGCCATGATCACATTGAATGGCGGTGTTGGCTCGAAGGGCCGAATGGCCTACTCCTGCACCTATTGTCTATTATCTATTCAATCATGGCAGATGTATCTCTCTCCCTCCTAGCCCCATTCTCCTGCCTTCTCCCCAATAACCTCTGACATGGTGACTGTTTGAATGGATGGGGCGGTGGGTGGGGGTGATGACGGGATCGGGGGGTCGGGGGGAAGGGGGTTGGGGCTGGGGGGTGGAGGGGATGGAGGGGTGGTGAAAACATTTCTTCTCACCTCAGTCTTAAATGACCTCCCCTTTATTCTAAGACTAACCTCCCTCACAAGGGTTAGATGCGGAGAGGATGTTTCCACTAGTGGGAGAGTCTAGGACCAGAGGCCGCAGCCACAGTATATAAAAGGACACACCTTTAGAAAGGAGATGAGGAGGAATTTCTTTAGGCAACGGGGTGGTGAATCTGTGGAACTCATTGCCAGGAAGGTGGATCGGGCTGCAGGGAGTTGGGGAGGGGGAGTGGGGTGGAGAGGAGGGGAAGGATGGGAGGGGGGCGGAGAGAGTTGGGAATGGGATGGGTGGGGAAGGGGATGGGGGGGGTGGGGTGATGGGGGGGATGCATGGGGGGGGTGGGAGGACAGGGGGGTGGTGGAGGACAGGGGGATGGAGGGGGGTGGGGGGTAGTGGAGGACAGGGGGATGGAGGGGTGGTGGTGGAGGACAGGGGGATGGAGGGGGGGTAGTGGAGGACAGGGGGATGGAGGGGGGGGTGGTGGAGGACAGGGGGATGGAGGGGGGTGGTGGTGGAGGACAGGGGGATGGAGGGGGGGGTGGTGGAGGACAGGGGGGATGGAGGGGGGGTGGTGGAGGACAGGGGGATGGAGGGGGGGTAGTGGAGGACAGGGGGATGGGGGGTGGTGGAGGACAGGGGGATGGAGGGGGGGTGTGGTGGAGGACAGGGGGATGGAGGGGGGGGGTAGTGGAGGACAGGGGGGGGTGGTGGTGGAGGACAGGGGGATGGAGGGGGGTAGTGGGGACAGGGGGATAGTGGGGGAGGACATGGGGGATGGAGGGGGGGTGGGGATGGATGGGAGGATGGAGGGGATGGAGGGGGGGGGGGGAGCGTTTGGATGGGACGGTACAGACAGACAGAGAGATGCCGCGCCGTGTTCACTGCCCCCTTCCCCTTGACCGCCCGTGCCAGCTGCGCCCGTGACCATCTCGCTGCCCCCGGGGACACAGAGGGACCTGCTGGTCACTGCGCCCGACACCATCGACCTGAGCTGCCGGGTGTCCAGAGCCGATGCCCGTGTCGACTGGTCCAAGGACGGCCGGGAGCTCGGCCCCAGTGACCAGCTGACCCTGGAGACGTCAGGACAGACGAGGAGGCTGGTCGTCCAGTCTAGCCGGACATCCGACTCCGGACAGTACACCTGCCACACCGCCGACAGTGTCGTGACTTTCTGTGTCACTGTATCAGGTAGGGAGCGACCGTCTGATCCACATCTACACTGGCGTTCAGCTTCTTCCTCTGCTTGTGTGTGGGTGTACACGGACTAACGTTGTACGCCAACTGGTTCTAGTTGATCTATTTGTTTGTACACGCCCCGTTGGTTGCACCAGCCCCTAGAGCTCTATCTAACTCTCTCTCAAATCCATCCAGTGACTTGGCCTCCACTGCCCTCTGTGGCAGGGAATTCCACAAATTCACAACTGAAAAAGTTTTTTCTCACCTCAGTCTTAAATGACCTCCCCTTTATTCTAAGACTGTGTGGCCCCTGGTTCTGGACTCGCCCAACATTGGGAACATTTTTCCTGCATCTAGCTTGTCCAGTCCTTTTATAATTTTATATGTTTCTATAAGATCCCACCCCCTCATCCTTCTAAACTCCAGTGAATACAAGCCTAGTCTTTTCAACCTTTCCTCATATGACAGTCCCGCCATCCCAGGGATCAATCTGGTGAACCTACGCTGCACTGCCTCAATCACAAGGATGTCCTTCCTCAAATTAGGAGACCAAAACTGTACACAATACTCCAGATGTGGTGCACAACTCTCTGGGTGAAAACATTTCTTCTCACCTCAGTCTTAAATGACCTCCCCTTTATTCTAAGACTAACCTCCCTCACAAGGGTTAGATGCGGAGAGGATGTTTCCACTAGTGGGAGAGTCTAGGACCAGAGGCCGCAGCCACAGTATATAAAAGGACGCACCTTTAGAAAGGAGATGAGGAGGAGTTTCTTTAGGCAACGGGGTGGTGAATCTGTGGAACTCATCGCCAGGACGTTGGATCGGGCTGCAGGGAGTTGGGGAGGGGGAGTGGGGTGGAGAGGAGGGGAAGGATGGGAGGGGGGCGGAGAGAGTTGGGAATGGGATGGGTGGGGAAGGGGATGGGGGGGTGGGGGATGGAGGGGGGATGGATGGATGGATGGATGGATGGATGGATGGATGGATGGATGGATGGAGGGATGGATGGATGGATGGATGGATGGATGGATGGATGGATGGATGGATGGATGGAGGGAGGGATGGATGGATGGATGGATGGATGGATGGATGGATGGAGGGATGGATGGATGGATGGATGGATGGATGGAGGAGGGATGGATGGATGGATGGATGGATGGATGGATGGATGGATGGATGGATGGAGGAATGGATGGATGGATGGATGGATGGATGGATGGATGGATGGATGGATGGATGGATGGATGGATGGATGGATGGATGGATGGATGGATGGATGGATGGAGGGATGGATGGATGGATATAGATGGATGGAGGGCTGGATAGGAGGATGGATGGATGGATGGATGGATGGATGGATGGATGGATGGATGGATGGATGGATGGATGGATGGATGGATGGATGGATGGCTGGGTGGATGGATGGAGTGGTGGATGGGTGGAGGGATGGATGCATGGATGGATGGATGGATGGATGGATGGAGGGGTGGTGGATGGATGGATGGAGGAATGGATGGATGGATGGATGGATGGATGGATGGATGGATGGATGGATGGATGGATGGATGGATGGATGGATGGATGGATGAAGGAATGAATGGAGTGTGGATGGATGGATGGATGGATGGATGGATGGATGGATGGATGGATGGATGGATGGATGGATGAATGAATGGAGTATGTGGATGGATGGATGGATGGATGGATGGATGGATGGATGGATGGATGGATGGATGGATGGATGGATGGATGGATGGATGGATGGATGGAGGGATGGATGGGATGGAGGGATGGATTCATGGGGGGGGTGGAGGATGGGGGGGTGAATGGGATGGAGGGGGGTGGGAGGGGGGGGCGGGAGCGTTTGATGGGACGGTACAGACAGACAGAGAGATGCCCGCCCGTGTTCACTGCCCCCTTCCCCTTGACCGCCCGTGCCAGCTGCGCCCGTGACCATCTCGCTGACCCCGGGGACACAGAGGGACCTGCTGGTCACTGCGCCCGACACCATCGACCTGAGCTGCCGGGTGTCCAGAGCCGATGCCCGTGTCGACTGGTCCAAGGACGGCCGGGAGCTCGGCCCCAGTGACCAGCTGACCCTGGAGACGTCAGGACAGACGAGGAGGCTGGTCGTCCAGTCTAGCCGGACATCCGACTCCGGACAGTACACCTGCCACACCGCCGACAGTGTCGTGACTTTCTGTGTTACTGTATCAGGTAGGGAGCGACCGTCTGATCCACATCTACACTGGCGTTCAAATTCTTCCTCTGTTTGTGTGTGGTGTACACGGACTAACGTTGTACGCCAACTGGTTCTAGTTGATCTATTTGTTTGTACACGCCCGGGTTGGTTGCACTAGTCGTAACAGGGTGGACCCACGTGAAGTTTGCAATCTCCCCACGCCTGGCATTCAGCTGAGGTGGTGAACACACATGGAACTGCTGCAATGTGGAGCAAAGCAAATCTCTCTCTCTGTGTCTCTCTCTGTCTCTCTCTCTCTCTCTCTGTCTCTCTCTGTCTCTCTCTCTCTCTCTCGTCTTCTCTTTCTCTCCTCTTCTC
>NW_026575855.1:0-28735 GCF_028641065.1 Leucoraja erinaceus | reverse complement strand
CACTGCCATAATGTCACTGCCATAATGTCACTGCCATAGTGTCACTGCCATAATGTCACTGCCATAATGTCACTGCCATAATGTCACTGCCATAATGTCACTGCCATAATGTCACTGCCATAATGTCACTGCCATAATGTCACTGCCATAATGTCACTGCCATAATTTCACTGCCATAATGTCACTGCCATAATGTCACTGCCATAATGTCACTGCCATAACTGTCAATGTCACTGCCATAATGTCACTGCCATAATGTCACTGCCATAATGTCACTGCCATAATGTCACTGCCATGTCACTGCCATAATGTCACTGCCCATAATGTCACTGCCATAATGTCACTGCCATAATGTCACTGCCATAATGTCACTGCCATAATGTCACTGCCATAATGTTCACTGCCATAATGTCACTGCCAGAGTGTCACCACCATAATGTCACTGCCATAATGTCACTGCCAGAGTGTCACTGCCATAATGTTCACTGCCATAATGTCACCACCATAATGTCACTGCCATAATGTCACTGCCATAATGTCACTGCCAGAGTGTCACTGCCATAATGTCACTGCCATAATGTCACTGCCATAGTGTCACTGCCATAATGTCACTGCCATAATGTCACTGCCATAATGTCACTGCCATAATGTCACTGCCATAATGTCACTGCCATAATGTCACTGCCATAATGTCACTGCCATAATGTCACTGCCATAATGTCACTGCCATAATGTCACTGCCATAATGTCACTGCCATAATGTCACTGCCATAATGTCACTGCCATAATGTCACTACCATAATGTCACTACCATAATGTCCCTGACATTATGTGACTGCCATAATGTCACTGCCATAATGTCACTGCCATAATGTCACTGCCATAATGTCACTGCCATAGTGTCACTGCCATAATGTCACTGCCATAATGTCACTGCCATAATGTCACTGCCATAATGTCACTGCCATAATGTCACTGCCATAATGTCACTGCCATACTGTCACTGCCATAATGTCACTGCCATAATGTCACTGCCATAATGTCACTGCCATAATGTCACTGCCATAATGTCACTGCCATAATGTCACTACCATAATGTCACTGCCATAATGTCACTGCCATAATGTCACTGCCATAATGTCACTGCCATAATGTCACTGCCATAATGTCACTGCCATAATGTCACTGCCATAATGTCACTGCCATAATGTCACTGCCATAATGTCACTGCCATAATGTCACTGCCATAATGTCACTGCCATAATGTCACTGCCATAATGTCACTGCCATAATGTCACTGCCATAATGTCACTGCCATAATGTCACTGCCATAATGTCACTGCCATAATGTCACTGCCATAATGTCACTGCCATAATGTCACTGCCATAATGTCACTGCCATAATGTCACTGCCATAATGTCACTGCCATAATGTCACTGCCATAATGTCACTGCCATAATGTCACTGCCATAGTGTCACTGCCATAGTGTCACTGCCATAATGTCACTGCCATAATGTCACTGCCATAATGTCACTGCCATAATGTCACTGCCATAGTGTCACTGCCATAGTGTCACTGCCATAATGTCACTGCCATAATGTCACTGCCATAATGTCACTGCCATAATGTCACTGCCATAATGTCACTGCCATAATGTCACTGCCATAATGTCACTGCCATAATGTCACTGCCATAATGTCACTGCCATAATGTCACTGCCATAATGTCCATAATGTCACTGCCATAATGTCACTGCCATGTCACTGCCATAGTCACACTGCATAATGTCACTGCCATAATGTCACTGCCATAATGTCACTGCCATAATGTCACTGCCATAATGTCACTGCCATAATGTCACTGCCATAATGTCACTGCCATAATGTCACTGCCATAATGTCACTGCCATAATGTCACTGCCATAATGTCACTGCCATAATGTCACTGCCATAATGTCACTGCCATAATGTCACTGCCATAATGTCACTGCCATAATGTCACTGCCATAATGTCACTGCCATAATGTCACTGCCATAATGTCACTGCCATAATGTCACTGCCATAAGGTCACTGCTATAATGTCACTGCCATAATGTCACTACCATAATGTCACTGCCATAATGTCACTGCCATAATGTCACTGCCATAATGTCACTGCCATAATGTCACTGCCATAATGTCACTGCCATAGTGTCACTGCCATAATGTCACTGCCATAATGTCACTGCCATAATGTCACTGCCATAATGTCACTGCCATAATGTCACTGCCATAATGTCACTGCCATAATGTCACTGCCATAATGTCACTGCCATAATGTCACTGCCATAATGTCACTGCCATAATGTCACTGCCATAATGTCACTGCCATAATGTCACTGCCATAATGTCACTGCCATAATGTCACTGCCATAATGTCACTGCCATAATGTCACTGCACTAATGTCACTGCCATAATGTCACTGCCATAATGTCACTGCCATAATGTCACTGCCATAATGTCACTGCCATAATGTCACTGCCATAATGTCACTGCCATAATGTCACTGCCATAATGTCACTGCCATAATGTCACTGCCATAATGTCACTGCCATAGTGTCACTGCCATAATGTCACTGCCATAATGTCACTGCCATAATGTCACTGCCATAATGTCACTGCCATAGTGTCACTGCCATAATGTCACTGCCATAATGTCACTGCCATAATGTCACTGCCATAATGTCACTGCCATAATGTCACTGCCATAATGTCACTGCCATAATGTCACTGCCATAATGTCACTGCCATAATGTCACTGCCATAATGTCACTGCCATAATGTCACTGCCATAATGTCACTGCCATAATGTCACTGCCATAATGTCACTGCCATAATGTCACTGCCATAATGTCACTGCCATAATGTCACTGCCATAATGTCACTGCCATAATGTCACTGCCATAATGTCACTGCCATAATGTCACTGCCATAATGTCACTGCCATAATGTCACTGCCATAATGTCACTGCCATAATGTCACTGCCATAATGTCACTGCCATAATGTCACTGCCATAATGTCACTGCCATAATGTCACTGCCATAATGTCACTGCCATAGTGTCACTGCCATAATGTCACTGCCATAATGTCACTGCCATAGTGTCACTGCCATAATGTCACTGCCATAATGTCACTGCCATAATGTCACTGCCATAGTGTCACTGCCATAATGTCACTGCCATAATGTCACTGCCATAATGTCACTGCCATAATGTCACTGCCATAATGTCACTGCCATAATGTCACTGCCATAATGTCACTGCCATAATGTCACTGCCATAATGTCACTGCCATAATGTCACTGCCATAATGTCACTGCCATAATGTCACTGCCATAATGTCACTGCCATAGTGTCACTGCCATAATGTCACTGCCATAATGTCACTGCCATAATGTGTCACTGCCATAATGTCACTGCCATAATGTCACTGCCATAATGTCACTGCCATAATGTCACTGCCATAATGTCACTGCCATAATGTCACTGCCATAATGTCACTGCCATAATGTCACTGCCATAATGTCACTGCCATAATGTCACTGCCATAATGTCACTGCCATAATGTCACTGCCATAATGTCACTGCCATAATGTCACTGCCATAATGTCACTGCCATAGTGTCACTGCCATAATGTCACTGCCATAATGTCCACTGCCAAAGTGTCCACTGCCATAAAGTCACTGCCATGTCACTGCCACTGTCCACTGCCATAATGTCACTGCCATAATGTCACTGCCATAATGTCACTGCCATAATGTCACTGCCATAATGTCACTGCCATAATGTCACTGCCATAGTGTCACTGCCATAGTGTCACTGCCATAATGTCACTGCCATAATGTCACTGCCATAATGTCACTACCATAATGTCACTGCCATAGTGTCACTGCCATAATGTTCACTGCCATAATGTCACTGCCATAATGTTACTGCCATAATGTCACTGCCATAATGTCACTGCCATAATGTCACTGCCATAATGTCACTGCCATAATGTCACTGCCATAATGTCACTGCCATAATGTCACTGCCATAATGTCACTGCCATAATGTCACTGCCATAATGTCACTGCCATAATGTCACTGCCATAATGTCACTAATGTCACTAGTGTCACTGCCATAATGTCACTGCCATAATGTCACTGCCATAATGTCACTGCCATAATGTCACTGCCATAATGTCACTGCCATAATGTCACTGCCATAATGTCACTGCCATAATGTCACTGCCATAATGTCACTGCCATAATGTCACTGCCATAATGTCACTGCTGTCATAATAATGTCACTGCCATAATGTCACTGCCATAATGTCACTGCCATAATGTCACTGCCATAATGTCACACTGTCCTGCCATAGTGTCACTGCCATAATGTCACTGCCATAATGTCACTGCCATAATGTCACTGCCATAATGTCACTGCCATAATGTCACTGCCATAATGTCACTGCCATAATGTCACTGCCATAATGTCACTGCCATAATGTCACTGCCATAATGTCACTGCCATAATGTCACTACCGTAATGTCACTGCCAGAGTGTCACTGCCATAATGTCACTGCCATAATGTCACTGCCATAATGTCACTGCCATAATGTCACTGCCATAATGTCACTGCCATAATGTCACTGCCATAATGTCACTGCCATAATGTCACTGCCATAATGTCACAGCCATAATGTCACTACCGTAATGTCACTGCCAGAGTGTCACTGCCATAATGTCACTGCCATAATGTCACTGCCATAATGTCACTGCCATAATGTCACTGCCGTAATGTCACTGCCATAATGTCACTGCCAGAGTGTCACTACCATAATGTCACTGCCATAATGTCACTGCCATAATGTCACTGCCATAATGTCACTGCACTGCCATAATGTCACTGCCATAATGTCACTGCCATAATGTCACTGCCATAGTGTCACTGCCATAATGTCACTGCCATAGTGACACTGCCATAATGTCACTGCCATAATGTCACTGCCATAATGTCACTGCCATAATGTCACTGCCATAATGTCACTGCCATAATGTCACTGCCATAGTGTCACTGCCATAATGTCACTGCCATAATGTCACTGCCATAATGTCACTGCCATAATGTTCACTGTCATAATGTCACTGCCATGGTGTCACTGCCATAATGTCACTGCCATAATGTCACTGCCATAATGTCACTGCCATAATGTCACTACCATAATGTCACTGCCATAATGTCACTGCCATAATGTCACTGCCATATGTCACTGCCATAATGTCACTGCCATAATGTCACTGCCATAATGTCACTGCCATAATGTCACTGCCATAATGTCACTGCCATAATGTCACTGCCATAATGTCACTGCCACTGCACTGCCATAATGTCACTGCCATAATGTCACTGCCATAATGTCACTGCCATAATGTCACTGCCATAATGTCACTGCCATAATGTCACTGCCATAATGTCACTGCCATAATGTCACTGCCATAATGTCACTGCCATAATGTCACTGCCATAATGTCACTGCCATAATGTCACTGCCATAATGTCACTGCCATAATGTCACTGCCATAATGTCACTGCCATAATGTCACTGCCATAATGTCACTGCCATAATGTCACTGCCATAATGTCACTGCCATAATGTCACTGCCATAATGTCACTGCCATAATGTCACTACCATAATGTCACTGCCATAATGTCACTGCCATAATGTCACAGCCGTAATGTCACTACCGTAGTGTCACTGCCAGAGTGTCACTGCCATAATGTCACTGCCATAATGTCACTGCCATAATGTCACTGCCATAATGTCACTGCCATAATGTCACTGCCATAATGTCACTGCCATAATGTCACTGCCATAATGTCACTGCCATAATGTCACTGCCATAGTGTCACTGCCATAATGTCACTGCCATAATGTCACTGCCATAATGTCACTGCCATAATGTCACTGCCATAATGTCACTGCCATAATGTCACTGCCATAGTGTCACTGCCATAATGTCACTGCCATAATGTCACTGCCATAATGTCACTGCCATAATGTCACTGCCATAATGTCACTGCCATAATGTCACTGCCATAATGTCACTGCCATAATGTCACTGCCATAATGTCACTACCATAATGTCACTGCCATAATGTCACTGCCATAATTTTCACTGCCATAATGTCACTGCCATAATGTCACCACCATAATGTCACTGCCATAATGTCACTGCCATAATGTCACTGCCATAATGTCACTGCCATAATGTCACTGCCATAATGTCACTGCCATAATGTCACTGCCATAATGTCACTGCCATAATGTCACTGCCATAATGTCACTGCCATAATGTCACTGCCATAATGTCACTGCCATAATGTCACTGCCATAGTGTCACTGCCATAATGTCACTGCCATAATGTCACTGCCATAATGTCACTGCCATAGTGTCACTGCCATAGTGTCACTGCCATAATGTCACTGCCATAATGTTCACTGCCATAATGTCACTGCCATAATGTCACTGCCATAATGTCACTGCCATAATGTCACTGCCATAATGTCACTGCCATAATGTCACTGCCATAATGTCACTGCCATAATGTCACTGCCATAATGTCACTGCCATAATGTCACTGCCATAATGTCACTGCCATAATGTCACTGCCATAATGTCACTGCCATAATGTCACTGCCATAATGTCACTGTGCCATAATGTCACTGCCATAATGTCACTGCCATAATGTCACTGCCATAATGTCACTGCCATAATGTCACTGCCAGAGTGTCTCTGCCATATGTCACTGCCATAATGTCACTGCCATATAATGTCACTGCCATAATGTCACTGCCATAATGTCACTGCCATAATGTCACTGCCATAATGTCACTGCCATAATGTCACTGCCATAATGTCACTGCCATAATGTCACTGCCATAATGTCACTGCCATAGTGTCACTGCCATAATGTCACTGCCATAATGTCACTGCCATAATGTCACTGCCATAATGTCACTGCCATAATGTCACTGCCATAATGTCACTGCCATAGTGTCACTGCCATAATGTCACTGCCATAATGTCACTGCCATAATGTCACTGCCATACTGTCACTGCCATAATGTCACTGTCACTGCCATAATGTCACTGCCATAATGTCACTGCCATAATGTCACTGCCATAATGTCACTGCCATAATGTCACTGCCATAATGTCACTGCCATAATGTCACTGCCATAATGTCACTGCCATAATGTCCATGCCATAATCACTGCCATAATGTCACTGCCATAATGTCACTGCCATAATGTCACTGCCATAATGTCACTGCCATAATGTCACTGCCATAATGCCACTGCCATAGTGTCACTGCCATAATGTCACTGCCATAATGTCACTGCCATATAATGTCACTGCCATAATGTCACTGCCATAATGTCACTGCCATAATGTCACTGCCATAATGTCACTGCCATAATGTCACTGCCATAATGTCACTGCCATAATGTCACTGCCATAGTGTCACTGCCATAATGTCACTGCCATAATGTCACTGCCATAATGTCACTGCCATAATGTCACTGCCATAATGTCACTGCCATAATGTCACTGCCATAATGTCACTGCCATAATGTCACTGCCATAATGTCACTGCCATAATGTCACTGCCATAATGTCACTGCCATAATGTCACTGCCATAATGTCACTGCCATAATGTCACTGCCATAATGTCACTGCCATAATGTCACTGCCATAATGTCACTGCCATAATGTCACTGCCATAGTGTCACTGCCATAATGTCACTGCCATAATGTCACTGCCATAATGTCACTGCCATAATGTCACTGCCATAATGTCACTGCCATAATGTCACTGCCATAGTGTCACTGCCATAGTGTCACTGCCATAATGTCACTGCCATAATGTCACTGCCATAATGTCACTGCCATAATGTCACTGCCATAATGTCACTGCCATAATGTCACTGCCATAATGTCACTGCCATAATGTCACTGCCATAATGTCACTGCCATAATGTCACTGCCATAATGTCACTGCCATAATGTCACTGCCATAATGTCACTGCCATAATGTCACTGCCATAATGTCACTGCCATAATGTCACTGCCATAATGTCACTGCCATAATGTCACTGCCATAATGTCACTGCCATAATGTCACTGCCATAATGTCACTGCCATAATGTCACTGCCATAGTGTCACTGCCATAATGTCACTGCCATAATGTCACTGCCATAATGTCACTGCCATAATGTCACTGCCATAATGTCACTGCCATAATGTCACTGCCATAATGTCACTGCCATAATGTCACTGCCATAATGTCACTACCATAATGTCACTGCCATAATGTCACTGCCATAATGTCACTATCATAATGTCACTGCCATAATTTCACTTCCGTAATGTCACTCCCATAATGCCACTGCCATAATGTCACTGCCATAATGTCACTGCCATAATGTCCCCGCAATAAAGTGACTGCCACATAATGTCACTGCCATAATGTCACTGCCTTAATTTACCTTCCATAATGTCACTGCCATAATGTCACTACCATAATGTCACTGCCATAATGTCACTGCCATAGTGTCACTGCCATAATGTCACTGCCATAATGTCACTGCCATAATGTTACTGCCATAATGTCACTGCCATAATGTCACTGCCATATGTGTCATAATGCCATAATGTCACTGCCATAATGTCACTGCCATAATGTCACTGCCATAATGTCACTGCCATAATGTCACTGCCATAATGTGTCACTGCCATAATGTCACTGCCATAATGTCACTGCCATAATGTCACTGCCATAATGTCACTGCCATAATGTCACTGCCATAATGTCACTGCCATAATGTCACTGCCATAATGTCACTGCCATAATGTCACTGCCATAATGTCACTGCCATAATGTCACTGCCATAATGTCACTGCCATAATGTCACTGCCATAATGTCACTGCCATAATGTCACTGCCATAATGTCACTGCCATAATGTCACTGCCATAATGTCACTGCCATAGTGTCACTGCCATAATGTCACTGCCATAATGTCACTGCCATAATGTCACTGCCATAATGTCACTGCCATAATGTCACTGCCATAATGTCACTGCCATAATGTCACTGTCACTGCCATAATGTCACTGCCATAATGTCACTGCCATAATGTCACTGCCATAATGTCACTGCCATAATGTCACTGCCATAATGTCACTGCCATAATGTCACTGCCATAATGTCACTGCCATAATGTCACAGCCATAATGTCACTACCGTAATGTCACTGCCATAATGTCACTGCCATAATGTCACTGCCATAATGTCACTGCCATAATGTCACTGCCATAATGTCACTGCCATAATGTCACTGCCATAATGTCACTGCCCATAATGTCACTGCCATAATGTCACTGCCATAATGTCACTGCCATAATGTCACTGCCATAATCTCACTGCCATAATGTCACTGCCATAATGTCACTGCCATAATGTCACTGCCATAATGTCACTGCCATAATGTCACTGCCATAATGTCACTGCCATAATGTCACTGCCATAATGTCACTGCCATAATGTCACTGCCATAATGTCACTGCCATAATGTCACTGCCATGCCATAATGTCACTGCCATAAAGTCTCTGCCATAATGTCACTGCCATAGTGTCACTGCCATAATGTCACTGCCATAATGTCACTGCCATAATGTCACTGCCATAATGTCACTGCCATAATGTCACTGCCATAATGTCACTGCCATAATGTCACTGCCATAATGTCACTGCCATAATGTCACTGCCATAATGTCACTGCCATAATGTCACTGCCATAATGTCACTGCCATAATGTCACTGCCATAATGTCACTGCCATAATGTCACTGCCATAATGTCACTGCCAGAGTGTCACTGCCATAATGTCACTGCCAGAGTGTCACTGCCATAATGTCACTGCCATAATGTCACTGCCATAATGTCACTGCCATAATGTCATGTGTCACTGCCATAATGTCACTGCCATAATGTCACTGCCATAATGTCACTGCCATAATGTCACTGCCATAATGTCACTGCCATAATGTCACTGCCATAATGTCACTGCCATAATGTCACTGCCATAGTGTCACTGCCATAATGTCACTGCCATAATGTCACTGCCATAATGTCACTGCCATAATGTCACTGCCATAATGTCACTGCCATAATGTCACTGCCATAATGTCACTGCCATAATGTCACTGCCATAATGTCACTGCCATAATGTCACTGCCATAATGTCACTGCCATAATGTCACTGCCATAATGTCACTGCCATAATGTCACTGCCATAATGTCACTGCCATAATGTCACTGCCATAATGTCACTGCCATAATGTCACTGCCATAATGTCACTGCCATAGTGTCACTGCCATAATGTCACTGCCATAATGTCACTGCCATAATGTCACTGCCATAATGTCACTGCCATAATGTCACTGCCATAATGTCACTGCCATAATGTCACTGCCATAATGTCACTGCCATAATGTCACTGCCATAATGTCACTGCCATAATGTCACTGCCATAATGTCACTGCCATAATGTCACTGCCATAATGTCACTGCCATAATGTCACTGCCATAATGTCACTGCCATAATGTCACTGCCATAATGTCACTGCATAGTGTCACTGCCATAATGTCACTGCCATAATGTCACTGCCATAATGTCACTGCCATAATGTTCACTGCCATAATGTCACTGCCATAATGTCACTGCCATAATGTCACTGCCATAATGTCACTGCCATAATGTCACTGCCATAATGTCACTGCCATAATGTCACTGCCATAGTGTCACTGCCATAATGTCACTGCCATAATGTCACTGCCATAATGTCACTGCCATAATGTCACTGCCATAATGTCACTGCCATAATGTCACTGCCATAATGTCACTGCCATAATGTCACTGCCATAATGTCACTGCCATAATGTCACTGCCATAATGTCACTGCCATAATGTCACTGCCATAATGTCACTGCCATAATGTCACTGCCATAATGTCACTGCCATAATGTCACTGCCGTAATGTCACTGCCAGAGTGTCACTGCCATAATGTCACTGCCATAATGTCACTGCCATAATGTCACTGCCATAATGTCACTGCCATAATGTCACTGCCATAATGTCACTGCCATAATGTCACTGCCATAATGTCACTGCCATAATGTCACTGCCATAGTGTCACTGCCATAATGTCACTGCCATAATGTCACTGCCATAATGTCACTGCCATAATGTCACTGCCATAATGTCACTGCCATAATGTCACTGCCATAATGTCACTGCCATAATGTCACTGCCATAGTGTCACTGCCATAATGTCACTGCCATAATGTCACTGCCATAATGTCACTGCCATAATGTCACTGCCATAATGTCACTGCCATAATGTCACTGCCATAATGTCACTGCCATAATGTCACTGCCATAATGTCACTGCCATAATGTCACTGCCATAATGTCACTGCCATAATGTCACTGCCATAATGTCACTGCCATAATGTCACTGCCATAATGTCACTGCCATTGTGCCACTGCCATAATGTCACTGCCATAATGTCACTGCCATAATGTCACTGCCATAATGTCACTGCCATAATGTCACTGCCATAGTGTCACTGCCATAATGTCACTGCCATAATGTCACTGCCATAATGTCACTGCCATAATGTCACTGCCATAATGTCACTGCCATAATGTCACTGCCATAGTGTCACTGCCATAATGTCACTGCCATAATGTCACTGCCATAATGTCACTGCCATAATGTCACTGCCATAATGTCACTGCCATAATGTCACTGCCATAGTGTCACTGCCATAGTGTCACTGCCATAATGTCACTGCCATAATGTCACTGCCATAATGTCACTGCCATAATGTCACTGCCATAATGTCACTGCCATAATGTCACTGCCATAATGTCACTGCCATAATGTCACTGCCATAATGTCACTGCCATAATGTCACTGCCATAATGTCACTGCCATAATGTCACTGCCATAATGTCACTGCCATAATGTCACTGCCATAATGTCACTGCCATAATGTCACTGCCATAATGTCACTGCCATAATGTCACTGCCATAATGTCACTGCCATAATGTCACTGCCATAATGTCACTGCCATAATGTCACTGCCATAATGTCACTGCCATAATGTCACTGCCATAATGTCACTGCCATAATGTCACTGCCATAATGTCACTGCCATAATGTCACTGCCATAATGTCACTGCCATAATGTCACTGCCATAATGTCACTGCCATAGTGTCACTGCCATAATGTCACTGCCATAATGTCACTGCCATAATGTCACTGCCATAATTGTCACTGCCATAATGTCACTGCCATAATGTCACTGCCATAATGTCACTGCCATAATGTCACTGCCATAATGTCACTGCCATAGTGTCACTGCCATAATGTCACTGCCATAATGTCACTGCCATAATGTCACTGCCATAATGTCACTGCCATAATGTCACTGCCATAATGTCACTGCCATAATGTCACTGCCATAATGTCACTGCCATAATGTCACTGCCATAATGTCACTGCCATAATGTCACTGCCATAATGTCACTGCCATAATGTCACTGCCATAATGTCACTGCCATAATGTCACTGCCATAATGTCACTGCCATAATGTCACTGCCATAATGTCACTGCCATAATGTCACTGCCATAATGTCACTGCCATAATGTCACTGCCATAATGTCACTGCCATAATGTCACTGCCATAATGTCACTGCCATGCCATAATGTCACTGCCATAATGTCACTGCCATAATGTCACTGCCATAATGTCACTGCCATAATGTCACTGCCAGAGTGTCACTGCCATAATGTTCACTGCCATAATGTCACTGCCATAATGTGTCACTGCCATAATGTCACTGCCATAATGTCACTGCCATAATGTCACTGCCATAATGTCACTGCCATAATGTTCACTGCGATAATGTCACTACCATAATGTCACTGCCAGTGTCACTGCCATAATGTCACTGCCATAATGTCACTGCCATAATGTCACTGCCAGAGTGTCACTGCCATAATGTCACTCCCATAATGTCACGGCCATAGTGTCACTGCCATAATGTCACTGCCATAATGTCACTGCCATAATGTCACTGCCATAATGTCACTGCCATAATGTCACTGCCATAATGTCACTGCCATAATGTCACTGCCATAATGTCACTGCCATAATGTCACTGCCATAATGTCACTGCCATAATGTCACTGCCATAATGTCACTGCCATAATGTCACTAATGTCACTGCCATAATGTCACTGCCATAATGTCACTGCCATAATGTCACTGCCATAATGTCACTGCCATAATGTCACTGCCATAATGTCACTGCCATAGTGTCACTGCCATAATGTCACTGCCATCACTGCCATAATGCCACTGCATAATGTCACTGCCATAATGTCACTGCCATAATGTCACTGCCATAATGTCACTGCCATAATGTCACTTCCATAATGTCACTGCCATAATGTCACTGCCATAATGTCACTGCCATAATGTCACTGCCATAGTGTCACTGCCATAATGTCACTGCCATAATGTCACTGCCATAATGTCACTGCCATAATGTCACTGCCATAATGTCACTGCCATAATGTCACTGCCATAATGTCACTGCCATAATGTCACTGCCATAATGTCACTGCCCTAGAGTCACTGCCGTAGTCTATCTGCCATAAAGTTCATTGCCATAAAGGTCACTGCCATAATGTCACTGCCATAATGTCACTGCCATAATGTCACTGCCATAATGTCACTGCCATAATGTCACTGCCATAATGTCACTGCCAGAGTGTCACTGGCATAATGTCACTGCCAGAGTGTCACTGCCATAATGTCACTGCCATAATGTCACTGCCAGAGTGTCACTGCCATAATGTCACTACCATAATGTCACTGCCATAATGTCACTGCCATAATGTCACTGCCATAATGTCACTGCCATAATGTCACTGCCATAATGTCACTGCCATAATGTCACTGCCATAATGTCACTGCCATAATGTCACTGCCATAATGTCACTGCCATAATGTCACTGCCATAATGTCCCTGGCATAATGTCACTACCATTTTGTCACTGCCAGAGTGTCACCGCCATAATGTCCCTTCCAGTGTGTCACTGCCAGAGTGTCACTGCCATAATGTTCACTGCCATAATGTCACTGCCATAATGTCACTGCCATAATGTCACTGCCATAATGTCACTGCCATAATGTCACTGCCATAATGTCACTGCCATAATGCACTGCCATAATGTCACTGCCATAATGTCACTGCCATAATGTCACTGCCATAATGTCACTGCCATAATGTCACTGCCATAATGTGTCCACTGCCACTAAATGTCACTGCCATAATGTCACTGCCATAATGTCACTGCCATAATGTCACTGCCATAATGTCACTGCCATAATGTCACTGCCATAATGTCACTGCCATAATGTCACTGCCATAATGTCATATAATGTCACTGCCATAATGTCACTGCCATAATGTCACTGCCAGAGTGTCACTGCCATAATGTCACTGCCATAGTGTCACTGCCATAATGTCACTGCCATAATGTCACTGCCATAATGTCACTGCCATAATGTCACTGCCATAATGTCACTGCCATAATGTCACTGCCATAATGTCACTGCCATAATGTCACTGCCATAATGTCACTGCCATAATGTCACTGCCATAATGTCACTGCCATAATGTCACTGCCATAATGTCACTGCCATAATGTCACTGCCATAATGTCACTGCCATAATGTCACTGCCATAATGTCACTGCCATAGTGTCACTGCCATAGTGTCACTGCCATAGTGTCACTGCCATAATGTCACTGCCATAATGTCACTGCCATAATGTCACTGCCATAATGTCACTGCCATAATGTCACTGCCATAATGTCACTGCCATAATGTCACTGCCATAATGTCACTGCCATAATGTCACTGCCATAATGTCACTGCCATAATTTCACTGCCATAATTTCACTGCCATAATGTCACTGCCATAATGTCACTGCCATAATGTCACTACCGTAATGTCACAGCCAGAGTGTCACTATCATAATGTCACTGCCATAATGTCACTGCCATAATGTCACTACCATAATGTCACTGCCATAATGTCACTGCCATAATGTCACTGCCATAATGTCACTGCCATAATGTCACTGCCATAATGTCACTGCCACTGCCATAATGTCACTGCCAGAGTGTCACTGCCATAATGTTCACTACCATTATGTCACTGCCATAATGTCACTGCCAGAGTGTCACTGCCAGAGTGTCACTGCCATAATGTCACTGCCATTGTGTCACTGCCATAATGTCACTGCCATAATGTCACTGCCATAATGTCACTGCCATACTGTCACTGTCATAATGTCACTGCCATAATGTCACTGCCATAGTGTCACTGTCACTGCCATAATGTCACTGCCATAATGTCACTGCCATAATGTCACTGCCATAATGTCACTGCCATAATGTCACTGCCATGTCACTGCCATAATGTCACTGGCATAATGTCACTGCCATAATGTCACTGCCATAATGTCACTGCCATAATGTCACTGCCATAATGTCACTGCCATAATGTCACTGCCATAATGTCACTGCCATAATGTCACTGCCATAATGTCACTGCCATAATGTCACTGCCATAATGTCACTGCCATAATGTCACTGCCATAATGTCACTGCCATAATGTCACTGCCATAATGTCACTGCCATAATGTCACTGCCATAATGTCACTGCCATAATGTCACCATAATGTCACTGCCTGCCACTGCCATGTGTCACTGCCATAATGTCACTGCCATAATGTCACTGCCATAATGTCACTGCCATAATGTCACTGCCATAATGTCACTGCCATAATGTCACTGCCATAATGTCACTGCCATAATGTCACTGCCATAATGTCACTGCCATAATGTCACTGCCATAGTGCCACTGCAAAATTGCACTTCCATAATTTTCACTGCCATAATGTCACTGCCATAATGTCACTCCCATAATGCCACTGCCATAATGTCACTGCCATAATGTCACTGCCATAGTGTCACTGCCATAATGTCACTGCCATAATGTCACTGCCATAATGTCACTACCATAATGTCACGGCCATACTGTCACTGCCATAATGTCACTGCCATAATGTCACTGCCATAATGTCACTGCCATAATGTCACTGCCATAATGTCACTGCCATAATGTCACTGCCATAATGTCACTGCCATAATGTCACTGCCATAATGTCACTGCCATAATGTCACTGCCATAATGTCACTGCCATAATGTCACTGCCATAATGTCACTGCCATAATGTCACTGCCATAATGTCACTGCCATAATGTCACTGCCACTGCCATGTGTCACTGCCATAATGTCACTGCCATAATGTCACTGCCATAATGTCACTGCCATAATGTCACTGCCATAATGTCACTGCCATAATGTCACTGCCATAGTGTCACTGCCATAGTGTCACTGCCATAATGTCACTGCCATAATGTCACTGCCATAATGTCACTGCCATAATGTCACTGCCATAATGTCACTGCCATAATGTCACTGCCATAATGTCACTGCCATAATGTCACTGCCATAATGTCACTGCCATAATGTCACTGCCATAATGTCACTGCCATAATGTCACTGCCATAATGTCACTGCCATAATGTCACTGCCATAGTGTCACTGCCATAGTGTCACTGCCATAATGTCACTGCCATAATGTCACTGCCATAATGTCACTGCCATAATGTCACTGCCATAATGTCACTGCCATAATGTCACTGCCATAATGCCACTGCCATAGTGTCACTGCCATAATGTCACTGCCATAATGTCACTGCCATAATGTCACTGCCATAATGTCACTGCCATAATGTCACTGCCATAATGTCACTGCCATAATGTCACTGCCATAATGTCACTGCCATAATGTCACTGCCATAATGTCACTGCCATAGTGTCACTGCCATAATGTCACTGCCATAATGTCACTGCCATAATGTCACTGCCATAGTGTCACTGCCATAATGTCACTGCCATAATGTCACTGCCATAGTGTCACTGCCATAATGTCACTGCCATAATGTCACTGCCATAATGTCACTGCCATAATGTCACTGCCATAATGTCACTGCCATAATGTCACTGCCATAATGTCACTGCCATAATGTCACTGCCATAATGTCACTGCCATAATCACTCCATAGTGCACTATAATGTGTCACTGCCATAATGTCACTGCCATAATGTCACTGCCATAATGTCACTGCCATAATGTCACTGCCATAATGTCACTGCCATAATGTCACTGCCATAATGTCACTGCCATAATGTCACATGCCCATAATGTCACTGCCATAATGTCACTGCCATAATGTCACTGCCATATTGTCACTACCATAATGTCACTGCCATAATGTCACTGCCATAATGTCACTGCCAGAGTGTCACTGCCGTAATGTCACTGCCATAATGTCACTGCCATAATGTCACTGCCATAATGTCACTGCCATAATGTCACTGCCGTATTGTCTCTACCATAATGTCACTGCCATAATGTCACTGCCATAATGTCACTGCCATAATGTCACTGCCATAATGTCACTGCCATAATGTCACTGCCTAATGCCATAATGTCACTGCCATAATGTCACTGCCATAATGTCACTGCCATAATGTCACTGCCATAATGTCACTGCCATAATGTCACTGCCATAATGTCACTGCCATAGTGTCACTGCCATAGTGTCACTGCCATAATGTTCACTGCCATAATGTCACTGCCATAATGTCACTGCCATAATGTCACTGCCATAATGTCACTGCCATACTGCCACTGCCATAGTGTCACTGCAATAGTGTCACTGCCATAATGTCACTGCCATAATGTCACTGCCATAATGTCACTGCCAGAGTGTCACTGCCATAGTGTCACTGCCATAATGTCACTGCCATAATGTCACTGCCAGAGTGTCACTGCCATAATGTCACTGCCATAATGTCACTGCCATAATGTCACTGCCATAATGTCACTGCCATAATGTCACTGCCATAATGTCACTACCATAGTGTCACTGCCATAGTATCACTGTCATAATGTCACTGCCATAATGTGTCACTGCCATAATGTGTCACTGCCATAATGTCACTGCCATAATGTCACTGCCATAATGTCACTGCATAATGTCACTGCCATAATGTCACTGCCATAATGTCACTGCCATAATGTCACTGCCATAATGTCACTGCCATAATGTCACTGCCATAATGTCACTGCCATAATGTCACTGCCATAATGTCACTGCCATAATGTCACTGCCATAATGTCACTGCCATAATGTCACTGCCATAATGTCACTGCCATAATGTCACTGCCATAATGTCACTGCCATAATGTCACTGCCATAATGTCACTGCCATAATGTCACTGCCATAATGTCACTGCCATAATGTCACTGCCATAATGTCATAATGTCACTGCCATAATGTCACTGCCATAATGTCACTGCCATAATGTCCATAATGTCACTGCCATAATGTCACTGCCATAATGTCACTGCCATAATGTCACTGCCATAATGTCACTGCCATAATGTCACTGCCAGAGTGTCACTGCCATAATGTCACTGCCATAATGTCACTGCCATAATGTCACTGCCATAATGTCACTGCCAGAGTGTCACTGCCATAATGTCACTGCCATAATGTCACTGCCATAATGTCACTGCCATAATGTCACTGCCATAATGTCACTGCCATAATGTCACTGCCATAATGTCACTGCCATAATGTCACTGCCATAATGTCACTGCCATAATGTCACTGCCATAATGTCACTGCCATAGTGTCACTGCCATAATGTCACTGCCATAATGTCACTGCCATAATGTCACTGCCATAATGTCACTACCAGAGAGTCTCTTCCATAAAGTCACTGCCATAATGTCACTGCCATAATGTCACTGCCATAATGTCACTGCCATAATGTCACTGCCATAATGTCACTGCCATAATGTCACTGCCATAATGTCACTGCCATAATGTCACTGCCATAATGTCACTGCCATAATGTCACTGCCATAATGTCACTGCCATAATGTCACTGCCATAATGTCACTGCCATAATGTCACTGCCATAATGTCACTGCCATAATGTCACTGCCATAATGTCACTGCCATAATGTCACTGCCATAATGTCACTGCCATAATGTCACTGCCATAATGTCACTGCCATAATGTCACTGCCATAATGTCACTGCCATAATGTCACTGCCATAATGTCACTGCCATAGTGTCACTGCCATAATGTCACTGCCATAATGTCACTGCCATAAAGTCTCTACCATGTCACTGCCAGAGTGTCCACTGCCATAATGTCACTGCCATAATGTCACTGCCATAATGTCACTGCCATAATGTCACTGCCATAATGTCACTGCCATAATGTCACTGCCATAGTGTCACTGCCATAATGTCACTGCCATAATGTCACTGCCATAATGTCACTGCCATAATGTCACTGCCATAATGTCACTGCCATAATGTCACTGCCATAATGTCACTGTCATAATGTCACTGCCAGAATGTCACTGCCATAATGTCACTGCCATAATGTCACTGCCATAATGTCACTGCCATAATGTCACTGCCATAATGTCACTGCCATAATGTCACTGCCATAATGTCACTGCCATAATGTCACTGCCATAATGTCACTGCCATAGTCACTGCCATAGTGTCACTGCCATAATGTCACTGCCATAATGTCACTGCCATAATGTCACTGCCATAATGTCACTGCCATAATGTCACTGCCATAATGTCACTGCCATAATGTCACTGCCATAATGTCACTGCCATAATGTCACTGCCATAATGTCACTGCCATAATGTCACTGCCATAACGTCACTGCCAGAGTGTCACGGCCAGAGTGTCACTGCCATAATGTCACTGCCATAATGTCACTGCCATAATGTCACTGCCATAATGTCACTGCCATAATGTCACTGCCATAATGTCACTGCCATAATGTCACTGCCATAATTTCACTGCCATAATGTCACTGCCATAATGTCACCGCCATAATGTCACTGCCATAATGCCATAATGTCACTGCCATAATGTCACTGCCATAATGTCACTGCCATAATGTCACTGCCATAGTGTCACTGCCATAATGTCACTGCCATAATGTCACTGCCATAATGTCACTGCCATAATGTCACTGCCATAATGTCACTGCCATAATGTCACTGCCAGAATGTCACTGCCATAAAGTCACTGCCAATAATGTCACTGCCATAATGTCACTGCCATAATGTCACTTCCATAGTGTCCATAATCTGCCATAATGTCACTGCCATAATGTCACTGCCATAATGTCACTGCCATAATGTCACTGCCATAATGTCACAGCCATAATGTCACTACCGTAATGTCACTGCCAGAGTGTCACTGCCATAATGTCACAGCCATAATGTCACTACCGTAATGTCACTGCCAGAGTGTCACTGCCATAATGTCACTGCCATAATGTCACTGCCATAATGTCACTGCCATAATGTCACTGCCATAATGTCACTGCCATAATGTCACTGTCATAATGTTCACTGCCATAATGTCACTGCCATAGTGTCACTGCCATAATGTCACAGCCATAATGTCACTGCCATAATGTCCACTTTAATATTATCACTGCCAGACAGGTCACTGCCATAATGTCACTGCCATAATGTCACTGCCATAATGTCACTGCCATAATGTCACTGCCATAATGTCACTGCCATAATGTCACTGCCATAATGTCACTGCCATAATGTCACTGCCATAATGTCACACTGCCATAATGTCACTGCCATAATGTCACTGCCATAATGTCACTGCCATGCCATAATGTCACTGCCATAATGTCACTGCCATAATATCACTGCCATAATGTCACTGCCATTATGTCACTGCCATAATGTCACTGCCACAATGTCACTGCCATAATGTCACTGCCATAATGTCACTGCCATAATGTCACTGCCATAATGTCACTGCCATAATGTCACTGCCATAATGTCACTGCCATAATGTCACTGCCATAATGTCACTGCCATAATGTCACTGCCATAATGTCACTGCCATAATGTCACTGCCATAGTGTCACTGCCATAATGTCACTGCCATAATGTCACTGCCATAATGTCACTGCCATAATGTCCACTGCCATAATGTCACTGCCATAATGTCACTGCCATAATGTCACTGCCATAATGTCACTGCCATAATGTCACTGCCATAATGTCACTGCCATAATGTCACTGCCATAATGTCACTGCCATAATGTCACTGCCATAATGTTCACTGCGATAATGTCACTACCATAATGTCACTGCCAGAGTGTCACTGCCATAATGTCACTGCCATAATGTCACTGCCATAATGTCACTGCCATAATGTCACTGCCATAATGTCACTGCCATAATGTCACTGCCATAATGTCACTGCCATAATGTCACTGCCATAATGTCACTGCCATAATGTCACTGCCATAATGTCACTGCCAGAGTCACTGCCATAATGTCACTGCCATAATGTCACTGCCATACTGCCATAATGTCACTGCCATAATGTCACTGCCATAATGTCACTGCCATAATGTCACTGCCATAATGTCACTAATGTCACTGCCATAATGTCACTGCCATAATGTCACTGCCATAATGTCACTGCCATAATGTCACTGCCATAATGTCACTGCCATAATGTCACTGCCATAATGTCACTGCCAAAGTGTCACTTTCATAATGACGCTGCCATAATGTCACTGCCATAAATTCACTGCCATAATGTCACTGCCATAATGTCACTCACTAATGTCCACTAATAATGTCACTGCCATAATGTCACTGCCATAATGTCACTGCCATAATGTCACTGCCATAATGTCACTGCCATGTCACTGCCATAATGTCACTGTCATAATGTCACTGCCATAATGTCACTGCCATAATGTCACTGCCATAATGTCACTGCCATAATGTCACTGCCATAATGTTCACTGCCATAATGTCACTGCCATAATGTCACTGCCATAATGTCACTGCCATAATGTCACTGCCATAATGTCACTGCCATAATGTCACTGCCATAATGTCACTGCCATAGTGTCACTGCCATAATGTCACTGCCATAATGTCACTGCCATAATGTCACTGCCATAATGTCACTGCCATAATGTCACTGCCATAATGTCACTGCCATAATGTCACTGCCATAATGTCACTGCCATAATGTCACTGCCATAATGTCACTGCCATAATGTCACTGCCATAATGTCACTGCCATATGTCAGCCATAATGTCACTGCCATAATGTCACTGCCATAATGTCACTGCCATAATGTCACTGCCATAATGTCACTGCCATAATCTCACTGCCATAATGTCACTGCCATAATGTCACTGCCATAATGTCACTGCCATAATGTCACTGCCATAATGTCACTGCCATAATGTCACTGCCATAATGTCACTGCCATAATGTCACTACCGTAATGTCACTGCCAGAGTGTCACTGCCATAATGTCACTGCCATAATGTCACTGCCAGAGTGTCACTGCCATAATGTCCACTGCCATAATGTCACTGCAATAATGTAACTGCCATATTGTCACTGCCATAATGTCACTGCCATAATGTCACTGCCATAATGTCACTGCCATAATGTCACTGCCATAGTGTCACTGCCATAATGTCACTGCCATAATGTCACTGCCATAATGTCACTGCCATAATGTCACTGCCATAATGTCACTGCCATAATGTCACTGCCATAATGTCACTGCCATAATGTCACTGCCATAATGTCACTGCCATAATGTCACTGCGATAATGTCACTACCATAATGTCACTGCCAGAGTGTCACTGCCATAATCTCACTGCCATAATGTCACTGCCATAATGTCACTGCCATAATGTCACTGCCATAATGTCACTGCCATAATGTCACTGCCATAATGTCACTGCCAGAGTGTCACTGCCATAATGTCACTGCCATAATGTCACTGCCATAATGTCACTGCCATAATGTCACTGCCATAATGTCACTGCCATAATGTCACTGCCATAATGTCACTGCCATAATGTCACTGCCATAGTGTCACTGCCATAATGTCACTGCCATAATGTCACTGCCATAATGTCACTGCCATAATGTCACTGCCATAATGTCACTGCCATAAGTGTCACTGCCATAATGTCACTGTCATAATTGTCACTGCCAGAGTGTCACTTCCATAATGTTCACTGCCATAATGTCACTGCCATAGTGACACTGCCATAATGTCACAGCCATAATGTCACTGCCATAATGTCACTGCCATAATGTCACAGCCATAATGTCACTACCGTAATGTCACTGCCATAATGTCACTGCCATAAGGTCACTGCCATAATGTCACTGCCATAATGTCACTGCCATAATGTCACAGCCATAATGTCACTCCCGTAATGTCACTGCCAGAGTGTCACTGCCATAATGTCACTGCCACAATGTCACTGCCAGAGTGTCACTGCCATAATGTCACTGCCATAATGTCACTGCCATAATGTCACTGCCATAATGTCACTGCCATAATGTCACTGCCATAATGTCACTGCCATAATGTCACTGCCATAATGTCACTGCCATAATGTCACTGCCATAATGTCACTGCCATAATGTCACTGCCATAATGTCACTGCCATAGTGTCACTGCCATAATGTCACTGCCATAATGTCACTGCACTAATGTCACTAATAATGTCACTGCCATAATGTCACTGCCATAATGTCACTGCCATAATGTCACTGCCATGTCACTGCCATAATGTCACTGCCATAATGTCACTGCCATAATGTCACTGCCATAATGTCACTGCCATATGTCACTGCCATAATGTCACTGCCATAATGTCACTGCCATAATGTCACTGCCATAATGTCACTGCCATAATGTCACTGCCATATTGTCACTGCCATAATGTCACTGCCATAATGTCACTGCCATAATGTCACAGCCATAATGTCACTACCGTAATGTCACTGCCAGAGTGTCACTGCCATAATGTCACTGCCATAATGTCACTGCCATAATGTCACTGCCATAATGTCACTGCCATAATGTCACTGCCATAATGTCACTGCCATAGTGTCACTGCCATAATGTCACTGCCATAATGTTCACTGCCATTATGTCAATGGCCGAGGGTAACTTCCATAATGTCACTGCCATAATGTCACTGCCATAGTGTCACTGCCATAATGTCACTGCCATAATGTCACTGCCATAATGTCACTGCCATAATGTCACTGTCACATAATGTCACTGCCATAATGTCACTGCCATAGTGTCACTGCCATAATGTCACTGCCATAATGTCACTGCCATAATGCCACTGCCATAATGTCACTGCCATAATGTCACTGCCATAATGCCATAATGTCACTGCCATAATGTCACTGCCATAATGTCACTGCCATAATGTCACTGCCATAATGTCACTAATAATGTCACTGCCATAATGTCACTGCCATAATGTCACTGCCATAATGTCACTACCATAATGTCACTGCCATAATTTCACTGCCATAATGTCACTGCCATAATGTCACTGCCATAATGTCACTGCCATAATGTCACTGCCATAATGTCACTGCCATAATGTCACTGCCATAATGTCACTGCCATAATGTCACTGCCATAATGTCACTGCCATAATGTCACTGCCATAATGTCACTGCCATAATGTCACTGCCATAATGTCACTGCCATAATGTCACTGCCATAATGTCACTGCCATAATGTCACTGCCATAATGTCACTGCCATAATGTCACTGCCATAATGTCACTGCCATAATGTCACTGCCATAATGTCACTGCCATAATGTCACTGCCATAATGTCACTGCCATAATGTCACTGCCATAGTGTCACTGCCATAATGTCACTGCCATAATGTCACTGCCATAATGTCACTGCCATAATGTCACTGCCATAATGTCACTGCCATAATGTCACTGCCATAATGTCACTGCCATAGTGTCACTGCCATAATGTCACTGCCATAATGTCACTGCCATAATGTCACTGCCATAATGTCACTGCCATAATGTCACTGCCATAATGTCACTGCCATAATGTCACTGCCATAATGTCACTGCCATAATGTCACTGCCATAATGTTCACTGCGTAATGTCACTACCATAATGTCACTGCCAGAGTGTCACTGCCATAATGTCACTGCCATAATGTCACTGCCATAATGTCACTGCCATAATGTCACTGCCATAATGTCACTGCCATAATGTCACTGCCATAATGTCACTGCCATAATGTCACTGCCATAATGTCACTGCCATAATGTCACTGCCATAATGTCACTGCCATAATGTCACTGCCATAGTGTCACTGCCATAATGTCACTGCCATAATGTCACTGCCATAATGTCACTGCCATAATGTCACTGCCATAATGTCACTGCCATAATGTCACTGCCATAATGTCACTGCCATAATGTCACTGCCATAATGTCACTGCCATAATGTCACTGCCATAATGTCACTGCCATAATGTCACTGCCATAATGCACTGCCATAATGTCACTGCCATAATGTCACTGCCATAATGTCACTGCCAGAGTGTCACTGCCATAATGTCACTGCAATGATGTCACTGCCATATTGTCTCTGCCATAATGTCACTGCCATAATGTCACTGCCATAATGTCACTGCCATAATGTCACTGCCATAATGTCACTGCCATAATGTCACTGCCATAATGTCACTGCCATAATGTCACTGCCATAATGTCACTGCCATAATGTCACTGCCATAATGTCACTGCCATAATGTCACTGCCATAATGTCACTGCCATAATGTCACTGCCATAATGTCACTGCCATAATGTGCACTGCCATAATGTCACTGCCATAATGTCACTGCCATAATGTCACTGCCATAATGTCACTGCCATAATGTCACTGCCATAATGTCACTGCCATAATGTCACTGCCATAATGTCACTGCCATAATGTCACTGCCATAATGTCACTGCCATAGTGTCACTGCCATAATGTCACTGCCATAATGTCACTGCCATAATGTCACTGCCATAATGTCACTGCCATAATGTCACTGCCATAGTGTCACTGCCATAATGTCACTGCCATAATGTCACTGCCATAATGTCACTGCCATAATGTCACTGCCATAATGTCACTGCCATAATGTCACTGCCATAATGTCACTGCCATAATGTCACTGCCATAATGTCACTGTCACTGCCATAATGTCACTGCCATAATGTCACTGCCATAATGTCACTGCCATAATGTCACTGCCATAATGTCACAGCCATAATGTCACTACCGTAATGTCACTGCCAGAGTGTCACTGCCATAATGTCACTGCCATAATTGCACTCCCATAATTTCCCTGCCATAATGTCACTGCCATAATGTTCACTGCCATAATGTCACTGCCATAATGTCACTGCCATAATGTCACTGCCATAATGTCACTGCCATAATGTCACTGCCATAATGTCACTGCCATAATGTCACTGCCATAATGTTACCTGCCAAAATGCACCCTCCATAATGTCACTGCCATAAATGTCACTGCCATAATGTCACTGCCATAATGTCACTGCCATAATGTCACTGCCATAATGTCACTGCCATAATGTCACTGCCATAATGTCACTGCCATAATGTCACTGCCATAATGTCACTGCCATAATGTCACTGCCATAATGTCACTGCCATAATGTCACTGCCATAATGTCACTGCCATAATGTCACTGCCATAATGTCACTGCCATAATGTCACTGCCATAATGTCACTGCCATAATGTCACTGCCATAATGTCACTGCCATAATGTCACTGCCATAATGTCACTGCCATAATGTCACTGCCATAATGTCACTGCCATAATGTCACTGCCATAATGTCACTGCCATAATGTCACTGCCATAATGTCACTGCCATAATGTCACTGCCATAATGTCACTGCCATAATGTCACTGCCATAATGTCACTGCCATAATGTCAATGCCATAATGTCAATGCCATAATGTCACTGCCATAATGTCACTGCCATAATGTCACTGCCATAATGTCACTGCCATAATGTCACTGCCATAATGTCACTGCCATAATGTCACTGCCATAATGTCACTGCCATAATGTCACTGCCATAATGTCACTGCCATAATGTCACTGCCATAATGTCACTGCCATGTCACTGCCATAATGTCACTGCCATAATGTCACTGCCATAATGTCACTGCCATAATGTCACTGCCATAATGTCACTGCCATAATGTCACTGCCATAATGTCACTGCCATAATGTCACTGCCATAATGTCACTGCCATAATGTCACTGCCATAATGTCACTGCCATAATGTCACTGCCATAATGTCACTGCCATAATGTCACTGCCATAATGTCACTGCCATAATGTCACTGCCATAATGTCACTGCCATAATGTCACTGCCATAATGTCACTGCCATAATGTCACTGCCATAATGTCACTGCCATAATGTTCACTGCGATAATGTCACTACCATAATGTCACTGCCAGAGTGTCACTGCCATAATGTCACTGCCATAATTTCACTGCCATAATGTCCCTGCCATCGTGTCCCTGCCATAATGTCACTGCCATAAGGTCACTGCCATAATGTCACTGCCATAATGTCATAATGCCATAATGTCACTGCCATAATGTCACTGCCAGAGTGTCACTGCCATAATGTCACTGCCATAATGTCACTGCCATAATGTCACTGCCATAATGTCACTGCCATAATGTCACTGCCATAATGTCACTGCCATAATGTCACTGCCATAATGTCACTCACTGCCATAAATGTCACTGCCATAATGTCACTGCCATAGTATCACTGCCATAATGTCACTGCCATAATGTCACTGCCATAATGTCACTGCCATAATGTCACTGCCATAATGTCACTGCCATAATGTCACTGCCATAATGTCACTGCCATAATGTCACTGCCATAATGTCACTGCCATAATGTCACTGCCATAATGTCACTGCCATAATGTCACTGCCATAATGTCACTGCCATAATGTCACTGCCATAGTGTCACTGCCATAATGTCACTGCCATAGTGTCACTGCCATAATGTCACTGCCATAATGTCACTGCCATAATGTCACTGCCATAATGTCACTGCCATAATGTCACTGCCATAATGTCACTGCCATAATGTGTCACTGCCATAATGTCACTGCCATAATGTCACTGCCATAATGTCACTGCCATAATGTCACTGCCATAATGTCACTGCCATAATGTCACTGCCATAGTGTCACTGCCATAATGTCACTGCCATAATGTCACTGCCATAATGTCACTGCCATAATGTCACTGCCATAATGTCACTGCCATAATGTCACTGCCATAATGTCACTGCCATAATGTCACTGCCATAATGTCACTGCCATAATGTCACTGCCATAGTGTCACTGCCATAGTGTCACTGCC